>NW_027476858.1:0-128524 GCF_051020955.1 Megalopta genalis
AATCCAAGCGAAACACATGGTTTACCTTGATACACCTGTGATATACATGATTTAGCTTCAACTACATACGAAACAAAAGAGTTAGCTTCAAATCCATGCGAAACAAAGGTTTTAGATTCAAATCAATGCGAAGTAGAAGACAGATCTTCAAATCCATGCGAAACAAATGGTTTAGCTTCAAATACTTGTGATATACTTGATTTAGCTTCAACTGCAAGCGAAACAAACGAGTTAGCTTTAAATCCATGCGAACACATGATTTAGCCTCAAATCAATGCGAAGTAGAAGGCTTGGCTTCAAATCCGTGCGAATCAAATGGTTTAGCTTCAAATACTTGCCATATACATGATTTACATTCAAAAGCAAGCGAAAAAAACGAGTTAGATTCAAATCCATTTGAAACACATGATTTAGCTTGAAATGAATGAGAAGTAGAGGGCTTAGCTTCAAATCCCAGCGAAACAAATTAAATAGCTCCAAATCAATGCGAAGTAGAAGGCTTAGCTTCAAATCCGTGCGAATCAAATGTTTTAGCTTCAAATACTTGTGATATACATGATTTAGCTTCAACAGCATGCGAAACAAACGAGTTAGCTTCAAATCCATGCGAAACACATGATTTAGCATCTAATCAATGCGAAGTAGAAGGCTGATCTTCGAATCCATGCGAAGCAAATGATTTAGCTGCAAATACTTGTGATATACGTGATTTAGCTTCAACTGCATGCGAAACAAACGAGTTAACTTCGAATCCATGCGAAACGAATAGTTTAGCTTCAAATACTTGTGATGTACATGATTCAGCTTCAACTGCATGCGAAACAAACGAGTTAGCTTCAAATCCATTCGAAACACATGATTTAGCATCTAATCAATGCGAAGTAGAAGGCTGATCTTCGAATCCATGCGAAACAAATGGTTTAGCTTCTAATACTTGTGATACACTTGATTTAGCTTCAACAGCATGCGAAACAAACGAGTTAGCTTAAAATCCATGCGAAACTCATGATTTAGCATCAAATCAATGCGAAGTGGAAGGCTTATCTTCGAATCAATGCGAAACAAATGGTTTAGCTTCAAATACTTGTGGTATACATGATTTAGCTTCAACAGCATGAGAAACAAACGAGTCAGCTTCAAATCCATGCGAAACACAAGATTTAGCATCAAATTAATGCGAAGTTGATGGCTGATCTTCGAATCCATGCGAGGCAATGGTTTAGCTTCAAATACTTGTGATATACATGATTTAGCTTCAACTGCATGCGAAACAAACGAGTTAGCTACAAATCCATGCGAACACATGATTTATCTTCAAATCAATGCGAACTAGAAGGCTTAGCTTCAAATCCGTGCAAATCAAATGGTTTACCTTCAAATACTTGTGATATACATGATTTAGATTCAACTGCATGCGAAACAATCGAATTAGCTTCAAATCCAAGCGAAAATCATGATTTAGCATCAAGTCAACGCGAAGTTGATGGCTTAGCTTCAAATCCATGCGAAACGAATGATTTAGCTTCACATACTTGTGAATATAAGTGATATAGCTTCAAATGCAGGCCAAACAAACGAGTTAGCTTCAAGTCCATGCGAAACACATGATTTAGCACCTAATCAATGCGAAGTAGAAGGTTGACCTTCGAATCCATGCGAAGCAAATGGTTTAGCTTCAAATACTTGTGATACATTTGATTTAGCTTCAACAACATGCGAAACAAGCGAGTTATCTTCAAATACATGCGAAGCACATGATTTAGCTTCAAATCAATGCGAAGTAGATGGGTTATCTTCGAATCCAAGCGAAACAAATGGTTTACCTTGATACTCCTGTGATATACATGATTTAGCTTCAACTACATACGAAACAAACGAGTTAGCTTCAAATCATGCGAAACAAAGGTTTTAGATTCAAATCAATGCGAAGTAGAAGGCTCAGCTTCAAATCCATGCGAAACAAATGGTTTAGCTTCAAATACTTGTGATATACATGATTTAGCTTCAACTGCAAGCGAAACAAACGAGTTAGCTTTAAATCCATGCGAACCACATGATTTAGCCTCAAATCAATGCGAAGTAGAAGGCTTGGCTTCAAATCCGTGCTAATCACATGGTTTAGCTTCAAATACTTGCCATATACATGATTTACATTCAAAAGCAAGCGAAACAAACGAGTTAGCTTCAAATCCATTTGAAACAAATGATTTAGCTTGAAATCAATGCGAAGTAGAGGGCTTAGCTTCAATCCCAGCGAAACAAATTAAATAGCTCCAAATCAATGCGAAGTAGAAGGCTTAGCTTCAAATCCGTGCGAATCAAATGTTTTAGCTTCAAATACTTGTGATATACAGATTTAGCTTCAACAGCATGCGAAACAAATGAGTTACACTCAAATCCAAGCGAAACACATGATTTATCTTCAAATGAATGCGAAGTGGAAGGCTTATCTTCGAATCCATGCGAAACGAATAGTTTAGCTTCAAATACTTGTGATATACATGATTCAGCTTCAACTGCATGCGAAACAAACGAGTTAGCTTCAAATCCATGCGAAACACATGATGAGATTAAAATCAATGCGAAGTAGAAGGCTTATCTTCGAATCCATGCGAAACAAATGGTTTAGCTTCAAATACTTGTGATATACATGATTTAGCTACAACTGCATGTGAAAAAAACGAGTTAGATTCAAAACCAAGCGAAACACATGATTTAGCCTCAAATCAATGCGAAGTAGAAGGTTTAGGTTCGAATAAATGCGAACCAAATGGTTAGCTTCAAATACTTGTGATATGCACGATTTAGCTTCAACTACTAGCGAAAAAAACGAGTTAGCTTCAAATCCAAGCGAAACACATGATTTAGCCTCAAATCAATGCGAATTAGAAGGGTTATCTTCGAATCCATGCGAAACAAATGATATAGCTTCAAATACTTTTGATATACATGATTTAGATTCAACAGCATCCGAAACAAACGAGTTAGATTCAAATCCATGCGAAACACATGATTTAGCTTCAAGTCAATGCGAAGTGGAAGGCTTATCTTCGAATCCATGCGAAACGAATAGTTTAGCTTCAAATACTTGTGATATACATGATTCAGCTTCAACTGCATGCGAAACAAACGAGATAGCTTAAATCCTTGCGAAACACATGATTTAGATTAAAATCAATGCTATGTAGAAGGCTTATCTTCGAATCCATGCGAAACAAATGGTTTAGCTTCAAATACTAGTGAAATACATGATTTAGCTTCAACAGCATGCGAAACAAATGAGTTAGCTTCAAATCCATGCGAAACACATGATTTAGCCTCAAATCAATGCGAATTAGAAGGGTTATCTTGGAAACCATGCGAAACATATGATATAGCTTCAAATACTTGTGATATACATGATTTAGCTTCAACAGCATGCGAACAAACGAGTTAGCTTCAAATCCATTCGAACACATGATTTAGCATCTAATCAATGCGAAGTAGAAGGCTGATCTTCGAATCCATGCGAAACAAATGGTTTAGCTTCTAATACTTGTGATACACTGATTTAGCTTCAACAGCATGCGAAACAAACGAGTTAGCTTAAAATCCATGCGAAACTCATGATTTAGCATCAAATCAATGCGAACTAGAAGGCTTAGCTTCAAATCAATGCGAAACAAATGGTTTAGCTTCAAATACTTGTGGTATACATGATTTAGCTTCAACAGCATGAGAAACAAACGAGTCAGCTTCAAATCCATGCGAAACACAAGATTTAGCATCAAATTAATGCGAAGTTGATGGCTGATCTTCGAATCCATGCGAGGCAAATGGTTTAGCTTCAAATACTTGTGATATACATGATTTAGCTTCAACTGCATGCGAAACAAACGAGTTAGCTACAAATCCATGCGAAACACATGATTTATCTTCAAATCAATGCGAACTAGAAGGCTTAGCTTCAAATCCGTGCAAATCAAATGGTTTACCTTCTAATACTTGTGGTATACATGATTTAGCTTCAACTGCATGCGAAACAAACGATTTAGCTACAAATCCATGCGAAACACATGATTTATCTACAAAATCAATGCGAACTAGAAGGCTTAGCTTCAAATCCGTGCAAATCAAATGGTTTAGCTTCAAATACTTGTGATATACATGATTTAGATTCAACTGCATGCGAAACAATCGAATTAGCTTCAAATCCATGCGAAACGAATCATTTAGCTTCACATACTTGTGAATATAAGTGATATAGCTTCAAATGCAGGCGAAACAAACGAGTTAGCTTCAAGTCCATGCGAAACACATGATTTAGCACCTAATCAATGCGAAGTAGAAGGTTGACCTTCGAATCCATGCGTAGCAAATGGTTTAGCTTCAAATACTTGTGATACATTTGATTTAGCTTCAACAACATGCGAAACAAGCGAGTTATCTTCAAATACATGCGAAGCACATGATTTAGCTTCAAATCAATGCGAAGTATATGGGTTATCTTCGAATCCAAGCGAAACACATGGTTTACCTTGATACACCTGTGATATACATGATTTAGCTTCAACTACATACGAAACAAAAGAGTTAGCTTCAAATCCATGCGAAACAAAGGTTTTAGATTCAAATCAATGCGAAGTAGAAGACAGATCTTCAAATCCATGCGAAACAAATGGTTTAGCTTCAAATACTTGTGATATACATGATTTAGCTTCAACTGCAAGCGAAACAAACGAGTTAGCTTTAAATCCATGCGAACCACATGATTTAGCCTCAAATCAATGCGAAGTAGAAGGCTTGGCTTCAAATCCGTGCGAATCAAATGGTTTAGCTTCAAATACTTGCCATATACATGATTTACATTCAAAAGCAAGCGAAAAAAAACGAGTTAGATTCAAATCCATTTGAAACACATGATTTAGCTTGAAATCAATGAGAAGTAGAGGGCTTAGCTTCAAATCCCAGCGAAACAAATTAAATAGCTCCAAATCAATGCGAAGTAGAAGGCTTAGCTTCAAATCCGTGCGAATCAAATGTTTTAGCTTCAAATACTTGTGATATACATGATTTAGCTTCAACAGCATGCGAAACAAACGAGTTAGCTTCAAATCCATGCGAAACACATGATTTAGCATCTAATCAATGCGAAGTAGAAGGCTGATCTTCGAATCCATGCGAAGCAAATGATTTAGCTGCAAATACATGTGATATACGTGATTTAGCTTCAACTGCATGCGAAACAAACGAGTTAACTTCGAATCCATGCGAAACGAATAGTTTAGCTTCAAATACTTGTGATGTACATGATTCAGCTTCAACTGCATGCGAAACAAACGAGTTAGCTTCAAATCCATTCGAAACACATGATTTAGCATCTAATCAATGCGAAGTAGAAGGCTGATCTTCGAATCCATGCGAAACAAATGGTTTAGCTTCTAATACTTGTGATACACTTGATTTAGCTTCAACAGCATGCGAAACAAACGAGTTAGCTTAAAATCCATGCGAAACTCATGATTTAGCATCAAATCAATGCGAAGTGGAAGGCTTATCTTCGAATCAATGCGAAACAAATGGTTTAGCTTCAAATACTTGTGGTATACATGATTTAGCTTCAACAGCATGAGAAACAAACGAGTCAGCTTCAAATCCATGCGAAACACAAGATTTAGCATCAAATTAATGCGAAGTTGATGGCTGATCTTCGAATCCATGCGAGGCAAATGGTTTAGCTTCAAATACTTGTGATATACATGATTTAGCTTCAACTGCATGCGAAACAAACGAGTTAGCTACAAATCCATGCGAAACACATGATTTATCTTCAAATCAATGCGAACTAGAAGGCTTAGCTTCAAATCCGTGCAAATCAAATGGTTTACCTTCAAATACTTGTGATATACATGATTTAGATTCAACTGCATGCGAAACAATCGAATTAGCTTCAAATCCAAGCGAAAATCATGATTTAGCATCAAGTCAACGCGAAGTTGATGGCTTAGCTTCAAATCCATGCGAAACGAATGATTTAGCTTCACATACTTGTGAATATAAGTGATATAGCTTCAAATGCAGGCCAAACAAACGAGTTAGCTTCAAGTCCATGCGAAACAAAGGTTTTAGATTCAAATCAATGCGAAGTAGAAGGCTCAGCTTCAAATCCATGCGAAACAAATGGTTTAGCTTCAAATACTTGTGATATACATGATTTAGCTTCAACTGCAAGCGAAACAAACGAGTTAGCTTTAAATCCATGCGAACCAACATGATTTAGCCTCAAATCAATGCGAAGTAGAAGGCTTGGCTTCAAATCCGTGCTAATCAAATGGTTTAGCTTCAAATACTTGCCATATACATGATTTACATTCAAAAGCAAGCGAAACAAACGAGTTAGCTTCAAATCCATTTGAAACAAATGATTTAGCTTGAAATCAATGCGAAGTAGAGGGCTTAGCTTCAAATCCCAGCGAAACAAATTAAATAGCTCCAAATCAATGCGAAGTAGAAGGCTTAGCTTCAAATCCGTGCGATCAAATGTTTTAGCTTCAAATACTTGTGATATACATGATTTAGCTTCAACAGCATGCGAACAAATGAGTTACACTCAAATCCAAGCGAAACACATGATTTATCTTCAAATGAATGCGAAGTGGAAGGCTTATCTTCGAATCCATGCGAAACGAATAGTTTAGCTTCAAATACTTGTGATATACATGATTCAGCTTCAACTGCATGCGAAACAAACGAGTTAGCTTCAAATCCATGCGAAACACATGATGAGATTAAAATCAATGCGAAGTAGAAGGCTTATCTTCGAATCTATGCGAAACAAATGGTTTAGCTTCAAATACTTGTGATATACATGATTTAGCTACAACTGCATGTGAAAAAAACGAGTTAGATTCAAAACCAAGCGAAACACATGATTTAGCCTCAAATCAATGCGAAGTAGAAGGCTGATCTTCGAATCCACACGAAACAAATGGTTTAGCTTCTAATACTTGTGATACACTTGATTTAGCTTCAACAGCATGCGAAACAAACGAGTTAGCTTAAAATCCATGCGAAACTCATGATTTAGCATCAAATCAATGCGAAGTGAAGGCTTATCTTCGAATCAATGCCAAACAAATGGTTTAGCTTCAAATACTTGTGGTATACATGATTTAGCTTCAACTGCATGCGAAACAAACGAGTTAGCTACAAATCCATGCGAAACACATGATTTATCTACAAATCAATGCGAACTAGAAGGCTTAGCTTCAAATCCGTGCAAATCAAATGGTTTAGCTTCAACTACTTGTGATATACATGATTTAGATTCAACTGCATGCGAAACAATCGAATTAGCTTCAAATCCAAGCGAAAATCATGATTTAGCATCAAGTCAACGCGAAGTTGATGGCTTAGCTTCAAATCCATGCGAAACGAATGATTTAGCTTCACATACTTGTGAATATAAGTGATTATAGCTTCAAATGCAGGCGAAACAAACGAGTTAGCTTCAAGTCCATGCGAAACACATGATTTAGCACCTAATCAATGCGAAGTAGAAGGTTGACCTTCGAATCCATGCGAAGCAAATGGTTTAGCTTCAAATACTTGTGATACATTTGATTAGCTTCAACAACATGCGAAACAAGCGAGTTATCTTCAAATACATGCGAAGCACATGATTTAGCTTCAAATCAATGCGAAGTAGATGGGTTATCTTCGAATCCAAGCGAAACACATGGTTTACATTGATACACCTGTGATATACATGATTTAGCTTCAACTACATACGAAACAAACGAGTTAGCTTCAAATCCATGCGAAACAAAGGTTTTAGATTCAAATCAATGCGAAGTAGAAGACAGATCTTCAAATCCATGCGAAACAAATGGTTTAGCTTCAAATACTTGTGATATACATGATTTAGCTTCAACTGCAAGCGAAACAAACGAGTTAGCTTTAAATCCATGCGAACCACATGATTTAGCCTCAAATCAATGCGAAGTAGAAGGCTTGGCTTCAAATCCGTGCGAATCAAATGGTTTAGCTTCAAATACTTGCCATATACATGATTTACATTCAAAAGCAAGCGAAACAAACGAGTTAGATTCAAATCCATTTGAAACAAATGATTTAGCTTGAAATCAATGAGAAGTAGAGGGCTTAGCTTCAAATCCCAGCGAAACAAATTAAATAGCTCCAAATCAATGCGAAGTAGAAGGCTTAGCTTCAAATCCGTGCGAATCAAATGTTTTAGCTTCAATACTTGTGATATACATGATTTAGCTTCAACAGCATGCGAAACAAACGAGTTAGCTTCAAATCCATGCGAAACACATGATTTAGCCTCAAATCAATGCGAATTAGAAGGGTTATCTTCGAACCATGCGAAACATATGATATAACTTCAAATACTTGTGATATACATGATTTAGCTTCAACATCATGCGAAACAAACGAGTTAGCTTCAAATCCATTCGAAACACATGATTTAGCATCTAATCAATGCGAAGTAGAAGGCTGATCTTCGAATCCATGCGAAGCAAATGATTTAGCTGCAATTACTTGTGATATACGTGATTTAGCTTCAACTGCATGCGAAACAAACGAGTTAACTTCGAATCCATGCGAAACGAATAGTTTAGCTTCAAATACTTGTGATGTACATGATTCAGCTTCAACTGCATGCGAAACAAACGAGATAGCTTCAAATCCTTGCGAAACACATGATTTAGATTAAAATCAATGCTATGTAGAAGGCTTATCTTCGAATCCATGCGAAACAAATGGTTTAGCTTCAAATACTAGTGAAATACATGATTTAGCTTCAACAGCATGCGAAACAAATGAGTTAGCTTCAAATCCATGCGAAACACATGATTTAGCCTCAAATCAATGCGAATTAGAAGGGTTATCTTCGAAACCATGCGAAACATATGATATAGCTTCAAATACTTGTGATATACATGATTTAGCTTCAACAGCATGCGAAACAAACGAGTTAGCTTCAAATCCATTCGAAACACATGATTTAGCATCTAATCAATGCGAAGTAGAAGGCTGATCTTCGAATCCATGCGAAACAAATGGTTTAGCTTCTAATACTTGTGATACACTTGATTTAGCTTCAACAGCATGCGAAACAAACGAGTTAGCTTAAAATCCATGCGAAACACATGATTTAGATTAAAATCAATGCGAAGTAGAAGGCTTATCTTCGAATCCATGCGAAACAAATGGTTTAGCTTCAAATACTTGTGATATACATGATTTAGCTTCAACTGCATGCGAAACAAACGAGTTAGCTTATAATCCATGCGAAACACATGATTTAGCCTCAAATCAATGCGAATTAGAAGGGTTATATTCGAATCCATGCGAAACATATGATATAGCTTCAAATACTTGTGATATACATGATTTAGCTTCAACAGCATGCGAAACAATCGAGTTAGCTTCAAATCCATTCTAAACACATGATTTAGCATCTAATCAATGCGAAATAGAAGGCTGATCTTCGAATCCCTGCGAAACAAATGGTTTAGCTTCAAATACTTGTGATATACATGATTCAGCTTCAACAGCATGCGAAACAAACGAGTTAGATTCAAATCCATGCGAAACACATGATTTAGCCTCAAATCAATGCGAATTAGAAGGGTTATCTTCGAAACCATGCGAAACATATGATATAGCTTCAAATACTTGTGATATACATGATTTAGCTTCAACAGCATGCGAAACAAACGAGTTAGCTTATAATCCATGCGAAACACATGATTTAGCCTCAAATCAATGCGAATTAGAAGGGTTACATTCGAATCCATGCGAAACATATGATATAGCTTCAAATACTTGTGATATACATGATTTAGCTTCAACAGCATGCGAAACAAACGAGTTAGCTTCAAATCCATTCGAAACACATGATTTAGCATCTATTCAATGCGAAGTAGAAGGCTGATCTTCGAATCCATGCGAAGCAAATGATTTAGCTGCAAATACTTGTGATATACGTGATTTAGCTTCAACTGCATGCGAAACAAACGAGTTAACTTCGAATCCATGCGAAACGAATAGTTTAGCTTCAAATACTTGTGATGTACATGATTCAGCTTCAACTGCATGCGAAACAAACGAGATAGCTTCAAATCCTTGCGAAACACATGATTTAGATTAAAATCAATGCTATGTAGAAGGCTTATCTTCGAATCCATGCGAAACAAATGGTTTAGCTTCAAATACTTGTGATATACATGATTTAGCTTCAACTGCATGCGAAACAAACGAGTTAGCTACAAATCCATGCGAAACACATGATTTATCTTCAAATCAATGCGAACTAGAAGGCTTAGCTTCAAATCCGTGCAAATCAAATGGTTTACCTTCAAATACTTGTGATATACATGATTTAGATTCAACTGCATGCGAAACAATCGAATTAGCTTCAAATCCAAGCGAAAATCATGATTTAGCATCAAGTCAACGCGAAGTTGATGGCTTAGCTTCAAATCCATGCGAAACGAATGATTTAGCTTCACATACTTGTGAATATAAGTGAAATAGCTTCAAATGCAGGCGAAACAAACGAGTTAGCTTCAAGTCCATGCGAAACACATGATTTAGCACCTAATCAATGCGAAGTAGAAGGTTGACCTTCGAATCCATGCGAAGCAAATGGTTTAGCTTCAAATACTTGTGATACATTTGATTTAGCTTCAACAACATGCGAAACAAGCGAGTTATCTTCAAATACATGCGAAGCACATGATTTAGCTTCAAATCAATGCGAAGTAGATGGGTTATCTTCGAATCCAAGCGAAACAAATGGTTTACCTTGATACTCCTGTGATATACATGATTTAGCTTCAACTACATACGAAACAAACGAGTTAGTTTCAAATCCATGCGAAACAAAGGTTTTAGATTCAAATCAATGCGAAGTAGAAGGCTTAGCTTCAAATCCATGCGAAACACATGATTTAGATTAAAATCAATGCTATGTAGAAGGCTTATCTTCGAATCCATGCGAAACAAATGGTTTAGCTTCAAATACTAGTGATATACATGATTTAGCTTCAACAGCATGCGAAACAAACGAGTTAGCTTCAAATCCATGCGACACACATGATTTAGCCTCAAATCAATGCGAAGTGGAAGGCTTATCTTCGAATCAATGCGAAACAAATGGTTTAGCTTCAAATACTTGTGATATACATGATTTAGCTTCAACAGCATGCGAAACAAACGAGTTAACTTCAAATACATGCGAAGCACATGATTTAGCTTCAAATCAATGCGAAGTAGATGGGTTATCTTCGAATCCAAGCGAAACAAATGGTTTACCTTGATACACCTGTGATATACATGATTTAGCTTCAACTACATACGAAACAAACGAGTTAGCTTCAAATCCATGCGAAACAAAGGTTTTAGATTCAAATCAATGCGAAGTAGAAGGCTTAGCTTCAAATCCATGCGAAACAAATGGTTTAGCTTCAAATACTTGTGATATACATGATTTAGCTTCAACTGCAAGCGAAACAAACGAGTTAGCTTTAAATCCATGCGAACCACATGATTTAGCCTCAAATCAATGCGAAGTAGAAGGCTTGGCTTCAAATCCGTGCTAATCAAATGGTTTAGCTTCAAATACTTGCCATATACATGATTTACATTCAAAAGCAAGCGAAACAAACGAGTTAGCTTCAAATCCATTTGAAACAAATGATTTAGCTTGAAATCAATGCGAAGTAGAGGGCTTAGCTTCAAATCCCAGCGAAACAAATTAAATAGCTCCAAATCAATGCGAAGTACAAGGCTTAGCTTCAAATCCGTGCGAATCAAATGTTTTAGCTTCAAATACTTGTGATATACATGATTTAGCTTCAACAGCATGCGAAACAAACGAGTTAACTTCGAATCCATGCGAAACGAATAGTTTAGCTTCAAATACTTGTGATGTACATGATTCAGCTTCAACTGCATGCGAAACAAACGAGATAGCTTCAAATCCTTGCGAAACACATGATTTAGATTAAAATCAATGCGAACTAGAAGGCTTAGCTTCAAATCCGTGCAAATCAAATGGTTTACCTTCAAATACTTGTGATATACATGATTTAGATTCAACTGCATGCGAAACAATCGAATTAGCTTCAAATCCAAGCGAAAATCATGATTTAGCATCAAGTCAACGCGAAGTTGATGGCTTAGCTTCAAATCCATGCGAAACGAATGATTTAGCTTCACATACTTGTGAATATAAGTGAAATAGCTTCAAATGCAGGCGAAACAAACGAGTTAGCTTCAAGTCCATGCGAAACACATGATTTAGCACCTAATCAATGCGAAGTAGAAGGTTGACCTTCGAATCCATGCGAAGCAAATGGTTTAGCTTCAAATACTTGTGATACATTTGATTTAGCTTCAACAACATGCGAAACAAGCGAGTTATCTTCAAATACATGCGAAGCACATGATTTAGCTTCAAATCAATGCGAAGTAGATGGGTTATCTTCTAATCCAAGCGAAACAAATGGTTTACCTTGATACTCCTGTGATATACATGATTTAGCTTCAACTACATACGAAACAAACGAGTTAGTTTCAAATCCATGCGAAACAAAGGTTTTAGATTCAAATCAATGCGAAGTAGAAGGCTTAGCTTCAAATCCATGCGAAACACATGATTTAGATTAAAATCAATGCTATGTAGAAGGCTTATCTTCGAATCCATGCGAAACAAATGGTTTAGCTTCAAATACTAGTGATATACATGATTTAGCTTCAACAGCATGCGAAACAAACGAGTTAGCTTCAAATCCATGCGACACACATGATTTAGCCTCAAATCAATGCGAAGTGGAAGGCTTATCTTCGAATCAATGCGAAACAAATGGTTTAGCTTCAAATACTTGTGATATACATGATTTAGCTTCAACAGCATGCGAAACAAACGAGTTAACTTCAAATACATGCGAAGCACATGATTTAGCTTCAAATCAATGCGAAGTAGATGGGTTATCTTCGAATCCAAGCGAAACAAATGGTTTACCTTGATACACCTGTGATATACATGATTTAGCTTCAACTACATACGAAACAAACGAGTTAGCTTCAAATCCATGCGAAACAAAGGTTTTAGATTCAAATCAATGCGAAGTAGAAGGCTTAGCTTCAAATCCATGCGAAACAAATGGTTTAGCTTCAAATACTTGCCATATACATGATTTACATTCAAAAGCAAGCGAAACAAACGAGTTAGCTTCAAATCCATTTGAAACAAATGATTTAGCTTGAAATCAATGCGAAGTAGAGGGCTTAGCTTCAAATCCCAGCGAAACAAATTAAATAGCTCCAAATCAATGCGAAGTACAAGGCTTAGCTTCAAATCCGTGCGAATCAAATGTTTTAGCTTCAAATACTTGTGATATACATGATTTAGCTTCAACAGCATGCGAAACAAATGAGTTACACTCAAATCCAAGCGAAACACGTGATTTATCTTCAAATGAATGCGAAGTGGAAGGCTTATCTTCGAATCCATGCGAAACGAATAGTTTAGCTTCAAATACTTGTGATATACATGATTCAGCTTCAACTGCATGCGAAACAAACGAGTTAGCTTCAAATCCATGCGAAACACATGATTAGATTAAAATCAATGCGAAGTAGAAGGCTTATCTTCGAATCCATGCGAAACAAATGGTTTAGCTTCAAATACTTGTGATATACATGATTTAGCTACAACTGCATGTGAAAAAAACGAGTTAGATTCAAAACCAAGCGAAACACATGATTTAGCCTCAAATCAATGCGAAGTAGAAGGCTTAGGTTCGAATAAATGCGAACCAAATGGTTTAGCTTCAAATACTTGTGATATGCATGATTTAGCTTCAACTACTAGCGAAAAAAACGAGTTAGCTTCAAATCCAAGCGAAACACATGATTTAGCCTCAAATCAATGCGAATTAGAAGGGTTATCTTCGAATCCATGCGAAACAAATGATATAGCTTCAAATACTTTTGATATACATGATTTAGATTCAACAGCATCCGAAACAAACGAGTTAGATTCAAATCCATGCGAAACACATGATTTAGTTTCAAGTCAATGCGAAGTAGAAGGCTTATCTTCGAATCCATGCGAGGCAAATGGTTTAGCTTCAAATACTTGTGATATACATGATTTAGCTTCAACTGCATGCGACACAAACGAGTTAGCTACAAATCCATGCGAAACACATGATTTATCTTCAAATCAATGCGAACTAGAAGGCTTAGCTTCAAATCCGTGCAAATCAAATGGTTTAGCTTCAAATACTTGTGATATACATGATTTAGCTTCAACAGCATGCGAAATAAACGAGTTAGATTCAAATCCATGCGAAACACATGATTTAGCTTCAAATCAATGCGAAGTAGAAGGATTATCTTCGTATCCATGCGAAACAAATGATTTAGCTGCAAATACTTGTGATATACGTGATTTAGCTTCAACTGCATGCGAAACAAACGAGTTAACTTCGAATCCATGCGAAACGAATAGTTTAGCTTCAAATACTTGTGATGTACATGATTCATGTTCAACTGCATGCGAAACAAACGAGTTAGCTTCAAATCCTTGCGAAACACATGATTTAGATTAAATTCAATGCTAAGTAGAAGGCTTATCTTCGAATCCATGCGAAACAAATGGTTTAGCTTCAAATACTTGTGATATACATGATTTAGCTTCAACAGCATGCGAAACAAACGAGTTAGCTTCAAATCCATGCGAAACACATGATTTAGCCTCAAATCAATGCGAATTAGAAGGGTTATCTTCGAAACCATGCGAAACATATGATATAGCTTCAAATACTTGTGATATACATGATTTAGCTTCAACAGCATGCGAAACAAACGAGTTAGCTTCAAATCCATTCGAAACACATGATTTAGCATCTAATCAATGCGAAGTAGAAGGCTGATCTTCGAATCCATGCGAAACAAATGGTTTAGCTTCTAATACTTGTGATACACTTGATTTAGCTTCAACAGCATGCGAAACAAACGAGTTAGCTTAAAATCCATGCGAAAATCATGATTTAGCATCAAATCAATGCGAAGTGGAAGGCTTATCTTCGAATCAATGCGAAACAAATGGTTTAGCTTCAAATACTTGTGGTACACATGATTTACCTTCAACAGCATGAGAAACAAACGAGTCAGCTTCAAATCCATGCGAAACACAAGATTTAGCATCAAATTAATGCGAAGTTGATGGCTGATCTTCGAATCCATGCGAGGCAAATGGTTTAGCTTCAAATACTTGTGATATACATGATTTAGCTTCAACTGCATGCGACACAAACGAGTTAGCTACAAATCCATGCGAAACACATGATTTATCTTCAAATCAATGCGAACTAGAAGGCTTAGCTTCAAAACCGTGCAAATCAAATGGTTTAGCTTCAAATACTTGTGATATACATGATTTAGCTTCAACAGCATGCGAAATAAACGAGTTAGATTCAAATCCATGCGAAACACATGATTTAGCTTCAAATCAATGCGAAGTAGAAGGATTATCTTCGTATCCATGCGAAACAAATGATTTAGCTGCAAATACTTGTGATATACGTGATTTAGCTTCAACTGCATGCGAAACAAACGAGTTAACTTCGAATCCATGCGAAACGAATAGTTTAGCTTCAAATACTTGTGATGTACATGATTCATGTTCAACTGCGTGCGAAACAAACGAGTTAGCTTCAAATCCTTGCGAAACACATGATTTAGATTAAATTCAATGCTAAGTAGAAGGCTTATCTTCGAATCCATGCGAAACAAATGGTTTAGCTTCAAATACTTGTGATATACATGATTTAGCTTCAACAGCATGCGAAACAAACGAGTTAGCTTCAAATCCATGCGAAACACATGATTTAGCCTCAAATCAATGCGAATTAGAAGGGTTATCTTCGAAACCATGCGAAACATATGATATAGCTTCAAATACTTGTGATATACATGATTTAGCTTCAACAGCATGCGAAACAAACGAGTTAGCTTCAAATCCATTCGAAACACATGATTTAGCTTCAAATCAATGCGAATTAGAAGGGTTATCTTCGAATCCATGCGAAACACATGATTTAGCTTCAAATCAATGCGAATTAGCAGGTTTATCTTCGAATCCATGCGAAACATATGATATAGCTTCAAATACTTGTGATATACATGATTTAGCTTCAACAGCATGCGAAACAAACGAGTTAGCTTCAAATCCATGCGAAACACATGATTTAGCATCTAATAAATGGGAAGTGGAAGGCTGATCTTCGAATCCATGCGAAGCAAATGGTTTAGCTTCAAATACTTGTGATACACTTGATTTAGCTTCAACAGCGTGCGAAACAAACGAGTTAGATTCAAGTCCATGCGAACACATGATTTAGCTTCAAATCAATGCGAAGTAGGAGGCTTATCTTCGAATCCATGCGAAACAAATGGTTTAGCTTCATATACTTGTGATATACATGACTTAGCTTCAACAGCATGCGAAACAAACGAGTTAGCTTCAAATTCATGCGAAACACATGATTTAGCTTCAAATCAATGCGAATTAGAAGGCTTATCTTCGAATCCATGCGAAACATATGATATAGCTTCAAATACTTGTGATATACATGATTTAGCTTCAACAGCATGCAAAACAAACGAGTTAGCTTCAAATCCATGCGAACACATGATTTAGCTTCAAATCAATGCGAAGTAGGAGGCTTATCTTCGAATCCATGCGAAACAAATGATTTAGCTTCAAATACTTCTGATATACATGACTTAGCTTCAACAGCATGCGAAACAAACGAGTTAGCTTCAAATCCATGCGAAACACATGATTTAGCTTCAACTCAATGCGAATTAGAAGGGTTATCTTCGAATCCATGCGAAACATATGATATAGCTTCAAATACTTGTGATATACATGATTTAGCTTCAACAGCATGCGAAACAAACGAGTTAGCTTCAAATCCATGCGAACAAATGATTTAGCATCAAGTCAATGCGAAGTAGGAGGCTTATCTTCGAATCCATGCGAAACAAATGGTTTAGCTTCAAATACTTGTGATATACATGATTCAGCTTCAACTGCATGCGAAACAAACGAGTTAGATTCAAATCCATGCGAAACACATGATTTAGCTTCAAATCAATGCGAAGTAGAAGGGTTACCTTCGAATCCATGCGAAACAAATGGTTTAGCCGCAAATACTTGTGACATACATGATTCAACTTCAACTGCCTGCGAAAGAAACGAGTTAGCTTCAAATCCAAGCGAAACGCATGATTTACCATCTAATAAATGCGAAGTAGAAGGCTGATCTTCGAATCCATGCGAAGCAAATGGTTTGGCTTCAAATACTTATGATACACTTGATTTAGCTTCAACTGCATGCGAAACAAACGAGGTAGCTTCAAATCCATGCGAAACACATGATTTAGCTTCAAATCCATGCGAAACTCATAATTTAGCTTCAAATCAATGCGAAGTAGAAGGCTTATCTTCGAATCCAAGCGAAACAAATGGTTTAGCTTCAAATACTTGTGATGTACATGATTTAGCTTCAACAACATGCGAAACAAACGAGTTAGCTTCAAGTCCAAACGAAAAACATGATTTAGCATCAAGTCAACGCGAAGTTCATGTCTTAGCTTCAAATCCATGCGTAACGAATGATGTAGATTCACATACTTGAAAATATAAGTGATATGGCTTCAAATGCAGGCGAAACAATCGAGTTAGCTTCAAATCCATGCGGAACACATGATTTAGATTAAAATCAATGCGAAGTAGAAGGCTAATCTTCCAATCCATGCGAAACAATTGGTTTAGCTTCAAATACTTGTGATATACATGATTTAGATTCAACAGCATGCGAAACAAACGAGTTAGCTTCAAGTCCAACCGAAAAACATGATTTAGCATCAAGTCAACGCGAAGTTGATGGCTTAGCTTCAAACCCATGCGAAACGAATGATTTAGCTTCACATACTTGTGAATATAAGTGATATAGCTTCAAATGCAGGCGAAACAAACGAGATAGCTTCAAACCCATGCGAAACACATGATTTAGCATCTAATCAATGCGAAATAGAAGGCTGATCTTCGTATCCATGCGAAACAAATGGATTAGCTTCGTATACTTGTGATATACATGATTTAGCTTCAACAGCATGCGAAATAAACGAGTTAGATTCAAATCCATGCGAAACACATGATTTAGCTTCAAATCAAAGCGAAGTATAAGGGTTATCTTCGAATTCATGCGAAACAAATGGTTTAGCGGAAAATACTTGTTATATACATGATTTAGCTTCAACAGCATGCGAAAGTAACGAGTTAGTTTCAAATCCATGCGAAACACATGATTTTGCTTCAAATCAATGCGAAGTAGGTGGCTTATCTTCGATTCCATGCAATACAAATGGTTTATCTTCAAATACTTGGATATACATGATTTAGTTTCAACCGCATGCGAAATAAATGGTTTAGCTTCAAATACTTGTGATACACTTGCTTTAGCTTCAACAGCATGCGAACCAAACGAGTTAGCTTCCAATCCATGCGAACACATGATTTAGCTTCAAATCAATGCGAAGTAGGAGGCTTATCTTCGAATCCATGCGAAACAAATGGTTTAGCTTCAAATACTTGTGATATACGTGATTTAGCTTCAACAGCATGCGAAATAAACGAGTTAGCTTCAAATCCATGCGAAACTCATAATTTAGCTTCAAATCAATGCGAATTGGAAGGGTTATCTTGGAATCCATGCGAAACAAATGGTTTAGCTTCTAATACTTGTGATATACATGATTTACCTTCAACAGCATGCGAAACAAACGAGATAACTTCAAGTCCAAGCGAAAAACATGATTTATCATCAAGTCAACGCGAAGCTGACGGCTTAGCTTCAAATCCATGTGAAACGAATGATTTAGCTACACATACTTGAGAATATAAGTGCTATAGCTTCAAATGCAGGCGAAACAAACGAGTTAGTTTCAAACCCATGCGAAACGCATGATTTAGCATCTAATCAATGCGAATTAGTAGGGTTATCTTGGAATCCATGCGAAACAAATGGTTTAGCTTCTAATACTTGTGATATACATGATTTACCTTCAACAGCATGCGAAACAAACGAGATAACTTCAAGTCCAAGCGAAAAACATGATTTATCATCAAGTCAACGCGAAGCTGACGGCTTAGCTTCAAATCCATGTGAAACGAATGATTTAGCTACACATACTTGAGAATATAAGTGCTATAGCTTCAAATGCAGGCGAAACAAACGAGTTAGTTTCAAACCCATGCGAAACGCATGATTTAGCATCTAATCAATGAGAAGTAGAAGGCTGATCTTCGCAATCCATGCGAAGCAAATGGTTTAGCTTCAAATACTTGTGATACACTTGATTTAGCTTCAACTGCATGTGAAACAAACGAGTTAACTTCAAATCCAAGCGAAACACATGATTTAGCTTCAAATCAATGCGAAGTGGAAGGCTTATCTTCGAATCCATGCGAAACGAATAGTTTAGCTTCAAATACTTGTGATATACATGATTCAGCTTCAACTGCATGCGAAACAAACGAGTTAGCTTCAAATCCATGCGGAACACATGATTTAGATTAAAATCTATGCGAAATAGATGGATTATCTTCGAATCCATGCGAAACAAATTGTTATCTTCAAATACTTGTGATACACTTGATTTAGCTTCAACAGCATGCGAAATAAACGAGTCAGCTTCAAATCCATGAGAATCACATGATTTTGCTTCAAGTCAATGCGAAGTAGGTGGCTTATCTTCGATTCCATGCGATACAAATGGTTTAGCTTCAAATACTTGTGATATACAAGATTTAGCTTCAACAGCATGCGAAACAAACGAGTTAGCTTCAAATCCTTGCGAAACAAATGATTTAGCATCAAATCAATGCGAAGTAGAAGGCTGATCTTCGAATCCATGCGAAGCAAATGGTTTAGCTTCAAATACTTGTTATATACATGATTTAGCTTCAACAGCATGCGAAAGAAACGAGTTAGCTTCAAATCCATGCGAAACACATGAATTAGCTTCAAATCAATACGAATTAGAAGGGTTACCTTGGAATCCATGCGAAACGTATGATATAGCTTCAAATACTTGTGATATACATCATTTAGTTTCAACAGCATGCGAAACAAATGAGTTAGCTTCAAATCCAAGCGAAACACATGATTTAGCCTCAAATGAATGCGAAGTAGTAAGCTTAGGTTCGAATAAATGCGGCACAAATGGATTACCTTGATATACCTGTGATATACATGATTTAGCTTCAACTACACACAAAACAAACGAGTTAGCTTCAAATCCATGCGAAGCATATGATTTAACTTCAAATCAATGCGAAGTAGAAGGCTGATATTCGAATCCATGCGAAACAAATGGATTAGCTTCAAATACTTGTGATTCACTTGATTTAGCTTCAACAGCATGCGAACCAAACGAGTTAGCTTCAAATCCATGCGAACACATGATTTAGCTTCAAATCAATGCGAAGTAGGAGGCTTATCTTCGAATCCATGCGAAACAAATGGTTTAGCTTCTAATACTTGTGATATACATAATTTACCTTCAACAGCATGCGAAACAAACGAGTTAACTTCAAGTCCAAGCGAAATACATGGTTTATCATCAAGTCAACGAGAAGTTGACGGCTTAGCTTCAAATCCATGCGTAACGAATGATTTAGCTACACATACTTGAGAATATAAGTGCTATAGCTTCAAATGCAGGCGAAACAAACGAGTTAGCTTCAAACCCATGCGAAACGCATGATTTAGCATCTAATCAATGAGAAGTAGAAGGCTGATCTTCGCAATCCATGCGAAGCAAATGGTTTAGCTTCAAATACTTGTGATATACTTGATTTAGCTTCAACTGCATGCGAAACAAACGAGTTAACTTCAAATCCATGCGAAACACATGATTTAGCTTCAAATCAATGCGATGTGGAAGGCTAATCTTCGAATCCATGCGAAACAAAGGTTTTAGCTTCAAATACTTGTGATATACATGATTTAGCTTCAACAGCATGCGAAACAAACGAGTTAGCTTCAAGTCCAAGCGAAAAACATGATTTATCATCAAGTCAACGCGAAGTTGACGGCTTAGCTTCAAATCCATGCGAAACGAATGATTTAGCTTCACATACTTGAGGATATAAGTGATATAGCTTCAAATGCAGGTGAAACAAACGAGTTAGCTTCAAACCCATGCGAAACACATGTTTTAGCATCTAATCAATGCGAAGTAGAAGGCTGATCTTCGAATCCATGCGAAGCAAATTGTTATCTTCAAATACTTGTGATACACTTGATTTAGCTTCAACAGCATGCGAAATAAACGAGTCAGCTTCAAATCCATGAGAATCACATGATTTTACTTCAAATCAATGCGAAGTAGAAGGCTTAGCTTCGAATAAATGCGGCACAAATGGATTACCTTGAGATACCTGTGATATACATGATTTAGCTTCAACTACAAACAAAACAAACGAGTTAGCTTCAAATCCATGCGAAGCATATGATTTAACTTCAAATCAATGCGAAGTAGAAGGCTGATATTCGAATCCATACGAAACAAATGGTTTACCTTCAAATACTTGTGATATACGTGATTTAGCTTCAACAGCATGCGAAACAAACGAGTTAGCTTCAAATCCATGCGAAACTCATGATTTAGCTTCAAATCAATGCGAATTAGAAGGGTTATCTTGGAATCCATGCGAAACAAATGGTTTAGCTTCTAATACTTGTGATATACATGATTTACCTCCAACAGCATGCGAAACAAACGTGTTAATTCAAGTCCAAGCGAAAAACATGATTTATCATCAAGTCAACGCGAAGTTGACGGCTTAGCTTCAAATCCATGCGAAACGAATGATTTAGCTTCACATACTTGAGAATATAAGTGATATAGCTTCAAATGTAGGTGAAACAAACGAGTTAGCTTCAAACCCATGCGAAACACATGTTTTAGCATCTAATCAATGCGAAGTAGAAGGCGGATCTTCGAATCCAAGCGAAGCAAATTGTTATCTTCAACTACTTGTGATACACTTGATTTAGCTTCAACAGCATGCGAAAAAAAAGAGTTAGCTTCAAATCCATGCGAAACATATGATTTAGCTTCAAATCAATGCGAAGTAGGAGGCTTTTCTTCGAATCCAAGCGAATCAAATGGTTTAGCTTCAAATAATTGTGATATATATGACTTAGCTTCAACAGCATGCGAAACAAACGAGTTAGCTTCAAATCCATGCGAAACACATGATTTAGCTTCACATACTTGAGAATATAAGTGATATAGCTTCAAATGCAGGTGAAACAAACGAGTTAGCTTCAAACCCAAGCGAAACACATGTTTTAGCATCTAATCAATGCGAAGTAGAAGGCTGATCTTCGAATCCATGCGAAGCAAATTGTTATCTTCAAATACTTGTGATACACTTGATTTAGCATCAACAGCATGCGAAATAAAAGAGTTAGCTTCAAATCCATGCGAAACGCATGATTTAGCTTCAAATCAATGCGAAGTAGAAGGGTTATCTTCGAATCCAAGCGAAACAAATGGTTTACCTTGATACACCTGTGATATACATGATTTAGCTTCAACTACATACGAAAAAAAAGTGTTAGATTCAAATCCATGCGAAATATATGATTTAACTTCAAATCAATGCGAAGTAGAAGGCTGATCTTCGAATCCACGCGAAACAAATGGTTTAGCTGCAAATACTTGTGATATACATGATTTAGCTTCAACTGCATGCGAAACAAACGAGTTAACTTCAAATCCATGCGAAACACATGATTTAGTATCAAATCAATGCGAAGTGGAAGGCTTATCTTCGAATCCATGCGAAAGAAATGGTTTAGCTTCATATACTTGTGATATACATGATTTAGCTTCAACAGCATGCGAAATGAACGAGTTAGATTCAAATCCATGCGAAACACATGATTTAGCTTCAAATGAATGCGAAGTAGAAGGGTTATCTTCGAATCCATACGAAACAAATGGTTTAGCTGCAAATACTTGTGATATACATGATGTAGCTTCAACTGCATGCGAAACAAACGAGGTAGCTTCAAATCCATGCGAACACGTGATTTAGATTCAAATCCATGCGAAGTAGGAGGCTTATCTTCGAATCCAAGCAAATCAAATGGTTTAGCTTCAAATACTCGTGATATACATGACTTAGCTTCAACAGCATGCGAAACAAACGAGTTAGCTTCAAATGCATGCGAAACACATGATTTAGCTTCAAATCAATGCGAATTAGAAGGGTTATCTTCGAATCCATGCGAAACATATGATATAGCTTCAAATACTTGTGATATACATGATTTAGCTTCAACAGCATGCGAAACAAACGAGTTAGCTTCAAATTCATGCGAACACATGATTTAGATTCAAATCCATGCGAAGTATGAGGCTTATCTTCGAATCCATGCGAAACAAATGGTTTGGCTTCAAATACTTGTGATATACATGATATAGCTTTAACTGCATGCGAAACAAACGAGTTAGCTTCAAATCCATGCGAAACATATGAATTAGCATCTAATCAATGCGAAGTAGAAGGCTTATCTTCGAATCCATGCGAAGCAAATGGTTTGGCTTCAAATACTTGTGATACACTTGATTTAGCTTCAACAGCATGCGAAACAAACGAGTTAGCTTCAAATCCATGCGAAACACATGATTTGGATTCAAATACTTGTGATACACTTGATTTAGCATCAACAGCATGCGGAATAAACGAGTTAGCTTCAAGTCCAAACGAAAAACATGATTTAGCATCAATTCAACGCGAAGTTGATGGCTTAGCTTGAAATCCATGCGAAACGAATGATTTAGCTTCACATACTTGTGAATATAAGTGATATAGCTTCAAATGCAGGCGAAACAAACGAGTTAGCTTCAAACCCATGCGAAACACATGATTTGGATTCAAATACTTGTGATACACTTGATTTAGCATCAACAGCATGCGGAATAAACGAGTTAGCTTCAAGTCCAAACGAAAAACATGATTTAGCATCAATTCAACGCGAAGTTGATGGCTTAGCTTCAAATCCATGCGAAACGAATGATTTAGCTTCACATACTTGTGAATATAAGTGATATAGCTTCAAATGCTGGCGAAACAAACGAGTTAGCTTCAAACCCATGCGAAACATATGATTTAGCATCTAATAAATGCGAAGTAGAAGGCTGATCTTCGAATCCATGCGAAGCAAATGGTTTGGCTCCAAATACTTGTGATACACTTGACTTAGCTTCAACAGCATGCGAAACAAACGAGGTAGCTCCAAATCCATGCGAACACATGATTTAGCTTAAAATCAATGCGAAGTACATGGGTTATCATCGAATCCATGCGAAACAAATTGTTTAACTTCAAATACTTGTGATATACATGATTTAGCTTCAACAGCATGCGATACAAACGAGTTCGATACAAATCCATACGAAACACATAATTTAGCTTCAAATCAATACGAATTAGAAGGGTTATCTTGGAATCCATGCGAAACGTATGATATAGCATCAAATACTTGTGATATACATGATTTAGTTTCAACCGCATGCGAAACAAATGGTTTAGCTTCAAATACCTGTGATACACTTGATTTAGCTTCAACAGCATGCGAACCAAACGAGTTAGCTTCAAATCCATGCGAATACATGATTTAGCTTCAAATCAATGCGAAGTAGGAGGCTTATATTCGAATCCATGCGAAACAAATGGTTTAGCTTCAAATACTTGTGATATACGTGATTTAGCTTCAACAGCATGCGAAACAAACGAGTTAGCTTCAAATCCATGCGAAACTCATGATTTAGCTTCAAATCAATGCGAATTAGAAGGGTTATCTTGGAATCCATGCGAGACAAATGGTTTAGCTTCTAATACTTGTGATATACATGATTTACCTTCAACAGCATGCGAAACAAACGAGTTAACTTCAAGTCCAAGCGAAATACATGATTTATCATCAAGTCAACGCGAAGTTGGCGGCTTAGTTTCAAATCCATGCGTAACGAATGATTTAGCTACGCATACTTGAGAATATCAGTGCTATAGCTTCAAATGCAGGCGAAACAAACGAGTTAGCTTCAAAACCATGCGAAACGCATGATTTAGCATCTATTCAATGAGAAGTAGAAGGCTGATCTTCGCAATACATGCGAAGCAAATGGTTTAGCTTCAAATACTTGTGATACACTTGATTTAGCTTCAACTGCATGCGAAACAAACGAGTTAACTTCAAATCCATGCGAAACACATGATTTAGCTTCAAATCAATGCGAAGTAGGAGGCTTATCTTCGAATCCAAGCGAAACAAATGGTTTAGCTTCAAATACTTGTGATATGCATGATTTAGCTTCAACAGAATGCGAAACAAACGAGTTAGCTTCAAATCCATGCGAAACGCATGATTTACCATCTAATAAATGCGAAGTAGAAGGCTGAGCTTCGAATCCATGCGAAGCAAATGGTTTGGCTTCAAATACTTGTGATACACTTGATTTAGCTTCAACAGAATGCGAAACAAACGAGGTAGCTTCAAGCCCATGCGAACACATGATTTAGCTTCAAATCAATGCGAGGTAGGAGGCTTATCTTCGAATCCATGCGAAACAAATGGTTTAGCTTCAAACACTTGTGATATACACGACTTAGCTTCAACAGCATGCGAAACAAACGAGTTAGCTTCAAATCCATGCGAAACACATGATTTAGCTCCAAATCAATGCTAATTAGGAGGGTTATCTTCGAATCCATGCGAAACATATGATATAGCTTCAAATACTTGTGATATACATGATTTAGCTTCAACAACATGCTAAACAAACGACTTAGCTTCAAGTCCAAACGAAAAACATGATTTAGTATCAAGTCAACGCGAAGTTGATGGCTTTGCTTCAAATAAATGCGAAACGAATGATTTAGCTTCACATACTTGAAAATATAAGTGATATGGCTTCAAATGCAGGCGAAACAAACGAGTTAGCTTCAAACCCATGCGAAACACATGATTTAGCATGTAATCAATGCGAAGTAGAAGGCTGATTTTCGAATCCATGCGAAGCAAATGGTTTAGCTTCAAATACTTGTGATATACATGATTTAGTTTCAACAGCATGCGAAACAAACGAGTTAGATTCAAATCCATGCGAAACATATGATTTAGCTTCAAATCAATGCGAAGTAGAAGGGTTACCTTCGAATCCATGCGAAACAAATGGTTTAGCCGCAAATACTTGTGATATACATGATTCAGCTTCAACTGCATGCGAAACAAACGAGTCAGCTTCAAATCCATGCGGAACACATGATTTAGCATCAAATCAATGCGAAGTGGAAGGCTTATCTTCGAATCCATGCGAAACGAATAGTTTAGCTTCTAATACTTTTGATATACATGATTCAGCTTCAACTGCCTGCGAAACAAACGAGTTAGCTTCAAATCCATGCGAAACACATGATTTAGCATCTAATCAATGCGAAGTAGAAGGCTGATTTTCGAATCCATGCGAAGCAAATGGTTTAGCTTCAAATACTTGTGATATACACGACTTAGCTTCAACAGCATGCGAAACAAACGAGTTAGCTTCAAATCCATGCGAAACACATGATTTAGCTCCAAATCAATGCTAATTAGAAGGGTTATCTTCGAATCCATGCGAAACATATGATATAGCATCAAATACTTGTGATATACGTGATTTAGCTTCAACAACATGCTAAACAAACGAGTTAGCTTCAAGTCCAAACGAAAAACATGATTTAGTATCAAGTCAACGCGAAGTTGATGGCTTTGCTTCAAATAAATGCGAAACGAATGATTTAGCTTCACATACTTGTGAATATAAGTGATATAGCTTCAAATGCAGGCGAAACAAACGAGTTAGCTTCAAACCCATGCTAAACACATGATTTAGCATCTAATCAATGCGAAGTAGAAGGCTAATCTTCGAATCTATGCGAAACTAATGATATAGCTTCTAATACTTGTGATATACATGATTTAGTTTCAACAGCATGAGAAACAAACGAGTTAGCTTCAAATCCATGCGAAACACATGATTTAGCATCTAATCAATGCGAAGTAGAAGGCTGATCTTCGAATCCATGCGAAACAAATGGTATAGCTTCAAATACTTCTGATACACTTGATTTAGCTTCAACAGCATGCGAAGCAAACGGGTTAGCTTCAAATCCATGCGAACACATGATTTAGCTTCAAATCAATGCGAAGTAGGAGGCTTATCTTCGAATCCATGCGAAACAAATGGTTTAGCTTCAAATACTTGTGATATACATGATTTAGCTTCAACAGCATGCGAAACAAACGAGTTAGCTTCAAATCCATGCGAAACACATGATTTAGAATCTAATCAATGCGAAGTAGAGGCCTGATCTTCGAATCCATGCGAAACAAATGGTTTAGCAGCAAATACTTGTGATATACATGATTCAGCTTCAACTGCATGCGAAACAAACGAGTCAGCTTTAAATCCATGCGGAACACATGATTTAGCTTCAAATCAATGCGAAGTGGAAGGCTTATCTTCGAATCCATGCGAAACGAATAGTTTAGCTTCAAATACTTTTGATATACATGATTCAGCTTCAACTGCCTGCGAAACAAACGAGTTAGCTTCAAATCCATGCGAAACACATGAATAAGCATCAAGTCAACGCGAAGTTGATGGCTTAGCTTCAAATCCATGCAAAACGAATGATTTAGCTTCACATACTTGAAAATATAAGTGATATGGCTTCAAATCCTGGCGAAACAAACGAGTTAGCTTCAAACCCATGCGAAACACATGATTTAGCATCTAATCAATGCGAAGTAGAAGGCTGATTTTCGAATCCATGCGAAGCAAATGGTTTAGCTTCAAATACTTGTGATATACATGATTTAGTTTCAACAGCATGCGAAACAAACGAGTTAGATTCAAATCCATGCGAAACACATGATTTAGCTTCAAATCAATGCGAAGTAGAAGGGTTACCTTCGAATCCATGCGAAGCAAATGGTTTAGCCGCAAATACTTGTGATATACATGATTCAGCTTCAACTGCATGCGAAACAAACGAGTCAGCTTCAAATCCATGCGGAACACATGATTTAGTTTCAAATCAATGCGAAGTGGGAGGCTTATCTTCGAATCCATGCGAAACGAATAGTTTAGCTTCTAATACTCTTGATATACATGATTCAGCTTCAACTGCCTGCGAAACAAACGAGTTAGCTTCAAACCCATGCGAAACACATGATTTAGCATCTAATGAATGCGAAGTAGAAGGATGATATTCGAATCCATGCGAAGCAAATGGTTTAGCTTCAAATACTTGTGATATACATGATTTAGTTTCAACAGCATGCGAAACAAACGAGTTAGATTCAAATCCATGCGAAACACATGATTTAGCTTCAAATCAATGCGAAGTAGAAGGGTTACCTTCGAATCCATGCGAAACAAGTAGTTTAGCCGCAAATACTTGTGATATACATGACTTAGCTTTAACAGCATGCGAAACAAACGAGGTAGCTTCAAATCCATGCGAACACATGATTTAGCTTCAAATCAATGCGAAGTAGGAGGCTTATCTTCGAATCCATGCGAAACAAATGGTTTGGCTTCAAATACTTGTGATATGCATGATTTAGCTTCAACAGTATGCGAAACAAACGAGTTAGCTTCAAATCCATGCGAAACGCATGATTTACCATCTAATAAATGCAAAGTAGGAGGCTTATCTTCGAATCCATGCGAAACAAATGGTTTAGCTTCAAATACTTGTGATATGCATGATTCAGCTTCAACAGAATGCGAAACAAACGAGTTAGCTTCAAATCCATGCGAAACGCATGATTTACCATCTAATAAATGCGAAGTAGAAGGCTGATCTTCGAATCCATGCGAAGCAAATGGTTTGGCTTCAAATACTTGTGATACACTTGATTTAGCTTCAACAGAATGCGAAACAGACGAGGTAGCATCAAGTCCATGCGAACACATGATTTAGCTTCAAATAAATGCGAGGTAGGAGGCTTAACTTCGAATCCATGCGAAACAAATGGTTTAGCTTCCAATACTTGTGATATACATGACTTAGCTTCAACAGCATGCGAAACAAACGAGTTAGCTTCAAATCCATGCGAAACACATGATTTAGCTTCAAATCAATGCGAATTAGAAGGGTTATCTTCGAATCCATGCGAAACATATGATATAGCTTCAAATACTTGTGATATACATGATTTAGCTTCAACAGCATGCGAAACAAACGAGTTAGCTTCAAATCCATGCGAAACACATGATTTAGATTAAAATCAATGCGATGTAGAAGGCTTATCTTCGAATCCATGCGAAACAAATGGTTTAGCTTCAAATACTTGTGATATACATGATTTAGCTTCAACTGCATGCGAAACAATCGAGATAACTTCAAATCCATACGAAACACATGATTTAGCTTCAAATCAATGCGAAGTAGGAGGCTTATCTTCGAATCCAAGCGAAACAAATGGTTTAGCTTCAAATACTTGTGATATGCATGATTTAGCTTCATCAGAATGCGAAACAAACGAGTTAGCTTCAAATCCATGCGAAACGCATGATTTACCATCTAATAAATGCGAAGTAGAAGGCTGAGCTTCGAATCCATGCGAAGCAAATGGTTTGGCTTCAAATACTTGTGATACACTTGATTTAGCTTCAACAGAATGCGAAACAAACGAGGTAGCTTCAAGTCCATGCGAAGACATGATTTAGCTTCAAATCAATGCGAGGTAGGAGGCTTATCTTCGAATCCATGCGAAACAAATGGTTTAGCTTCAAATACTTGTGATATACACGACTTAGCTTCAACAGCATGCGAAACAAACGAGTTAGCTTCAAATCCATGCGAAACACATGATTTAGCTCCAAATCAATGCGACTTAGAAGGGTTATCTTCGAATCCATGCGAAACATATGATATAGCTTCAAATACTTGTGATATACATGATTTAGCTTCAACAACATGCTAAACAAACGAGTTAGCTTCAAGTCCAAACGAAAAACATGATTTAGTATCAAGTCAACGCGAAGTTGATGGCTTTGCTTCAAATAAATGCGAAACGAATGATTTAGCTTCACATACTTGTGAATATAAGTGATATAGCTTCAAATGCAGGCGAAACAAACGAGTTAGCTTCAAACCCATGCTAAACACATGATTTAGCATCTAATCAATGCGAAGTAGAAGGCTAATCTTCGAATCCATGCGAAACAAATGATATAGCTTCAAATACTTGTGATATACATGATTTAGTTTCAACAGCATGAGAAACAAACGAGTTAGCTTCAAATCCATGCGAAACACATGATTTAGATTAAAATCAATGCGAAGTAGAAGGGTTATCTTCGAATCCATGCGAAACATATGATATAGCTTCAAATACTTGTGATATACATGATTTAGCTTCAACAACATGCTAAACAAACGAGTTAGCTTCAAGTCCAAACGAAAAACATGATTTAGTATCAAGTCAACGCGAAGTTGATGGCTTTGCTTCAAATAAATGCGAAACGAATGATTTAGCTTCACATACTTGTGAATATAAGTGATATAGCTTCAAATGCAGGCGAAACAAACGAGTTAGCTTCATACCCATGCTAAACACATGATTTAGCATCTAATCAATGCGAAGTAGAAGGCTAATCTTCGAATCCATGCGAAACAAATGATATAGCTTCAAATACTTGTGATATACATGATTTAGTTTCAACAGCATGAGAAACAAACGAGTTAGCTTCAAATCCATGCGATACACATGATTTAGCATCTAATCAATGCGAAGTAGAAGGCTGATCTTCGAATCCATGCGAAACAAATGGTATAGCTTCAAATACTTCTGATACACTTGATTTAGCTTCAACAGCATGCGAAGCAAACGAGTTAGCTTCAAATCCCTGCGAACACATGATTTAGCTTCAAATCAATGCGAAGTAGGAGGCTTATCTTCGAATCCAAGCGAAACAAATGGTTTAGCTTCAAATACTTGTGATATGCATGATTTAGCTTCAACAGAATGCGAAACAAACGAGTTAGCTTCAAATCCATGCGAAACGCATGATTTACCATCTAATAAATGCGAAGTAGAAGGCTGAGCTTCGAAACCATGCGAAGCAAATGGTTTGGCTTCAAATACTTGTGATACACTTGATTTAGCTTCAACAGAATGCGAAACAAACGAGGTAGCTTCAAGTCCATGCGAACACATGATTTAGCTTCAAATCAATGCGAGGTAGGAGGCTTATCTTCGAATCCATGCGAAACAAATGGTTTAGCTTCAAATACTTGTGATATACACGACTTAGCTTCAACAGCATGCGAAACAAACGAGTTAGCTTCAAATCCATGCGAAACACATGATTTAGCTCCAAATCAATGCTAATTAGAAGGGTTATCTTCGAATCCATGCGAAACATATGATATAGCATCAAATACTTGTGATATACATGATTTAGCTTCAACAACATGGTAAACAAACGAGTTAGCTTCAAGTCCAAACGAAAAACATGATTTAGTATCAAGTCAACGCGAAGTTGATGGCTTTGCTTCAAATAAATGCGAAACGAATGATTTAGCTTCACATACTTGTGAATATAAGTGATATAGCTTCAAATGCAGGCGAAACAAACGAGTTAGCTTCAAACCCATGCTAAACACATGATTTAGCATCTAATCAATGCGAAGTAGAAGGCTAATCTTCGAATCTGTGCGAAACTAATGATATAGCTTCTAATACTTGTGATATACATGATTTAGTTTCAACAGCATGAGAAACAAACAGGTTAGCATCAAATCCATGCGAAACACATGATTTAGCATCTAATCAATGCGAAGTAGAAGGCTGATCTTCGAATCCATGCGAAACAAATGGTATAGCTTCAAATACTTCTGATACACTTGATTTAGCTTCAACAGCATGCGAAGCAAACGGGTTAGCTTCAAATCCATGCGTACACATGATTTAGCTTCAAATCAATGCGAAGTAGGAGGCTTATCTTCGAATCCATGCGAAACAAGTGGTTTAGCTTCAAATACTTGTGATATACATGATTTAGCTTCAACAGCATGCGAAACAAACGAGTTAGCTTCAAATCCATGCGAAACGCATGATTTACCATCTAATAAATGCGAAGTAGAAGGCTGAGCTTCGAATCCATGCGAAGCAAATGGTTTGGCTTCAAATACTTGTGATACACTTGATTTAGCTTCAACAGAATGCGAAACAAACGAGGTAGCTTCAAGTCCATGCGAACACATGATTTAGCTTCAAATCAATGCGAGGTAGGAGGCTTATCTTCGAATCCATGCGAAACAAATGGTTTAGCTTCAAATACTTGTGATATACATGATTTAGCTTCAACAGCATGCGAATCAAACGAGTTAGCTTCAAACCCATGCGAAACACATGATTTAGCATCTAATCAATGCGAAGTAGAAGGCTGATTTTCGAATCCATGCGAAGCAAATGGTTTAGCTTCAAATACTTGTGATATACATGATTTAGTTTCAACAGCATGCGAAACAAACGAGTTAGATTCAAATCCATGCGAAACACATGATTTAGCTTCAAATCAATGCGAAGTAGAAGGGTTACCTTCGAATCCATGCGAAACAAATGGTTTAGCCGCAAATACTTGTGATATACATGATTCAGCTTCAACTGCATGCGAAACAAACGAGTCAGCTTCAAATCCATGCGGAACACATGATTTAAATTCAAATCAATGCGAAGTGGAAGGCTTATCTTCGAATCCATGCGAAACGTATAGTTTAGCTTCTAATACTTTTGATATACATGATTCAGCTTCAACTGCCTGCGAAACAAACGAGTTAGCTTCAAATCCATGCGAAACACATGAATAAGCATCAAGTCAACGCGAAGTTGATGGCTTAGCTTCAAATCCATGCAAAACGAATGATTTAGCTTCTCATACTTGAAAATATAAGTGATATGGCTTCAAATGCAGGCGAAACAAACGAGTTAGCTTCAAACCCATGCGAAACACATGATTTAGCATCTAATGAATGCGAAGTAGAAGGATGATATTCGAATCCATGCGAAGCAAATGGTTTAGCTTCAAATACTTGTGATATACATGATTTAGTTTCAACAGCAAGCGAAACAAACGAGTTAGATTCAAATCCATGCGAAACACATGATTTAGCTTCAAATCAATGCGAAGTAGAAGGGTTACCTTCGAATCCATGCGAAACAAGTAGTTTAGCCGCAAATACTTGTGATATACAGAACTTAGCTTTAACAGCATGCGAAACAAACGAGGTAGCTTCAAATCCATGCGAACACATGATTTAGCTTCAAATCAATGCGAAGTAGGAGGCTTATCTTCGAATCCATGCGAAACAAATGGTTTGGCTTCAAATACTTGTGATATGCATGATTTAGCTTCAACAGTATGCGAAACAAACGAGTTAGCTTCAAATCCATGCGAAACGCATGATTTACCATCTAATAAATGCGAAGTAGAAGGCTGATCTTCGAATCCATGCGAAGCAAATGGTTTGGCTTCAATTACTTGTGATACACTTGATTTAGCTTCAACAGAATGCGAAACAAACGAGGTTGCTTCAAGTCCATGCGAACACATGATTTAGCTTCAAATCAAGGCGAGGTAGGAGGCTTATCTTCGAATCCATGCGAAACAAATGGTTTAGCTTCAAATACTTGTGATATACATGACTTAGCTTCAATAGCATGCGAAACAAACGAGTTAGCTTCAAATCCATGCGAACACATGATTTAGCTTCAAATCAATGCGAAGTATGAGGCTTATCTTCGAATCCATGCGAAACAAATGGTTTAGCTTCAAATACTTGTGATATGCATGATTTAGCTTCAACAGAATGCGAAACAAACGAGTTAGCTTCAAATCCATGCGAAACGCATGATTTACCATCTAATAAATGCGAAGTAGAAGGCTGAGCTTCGAATCCATGCGAAGCAAATGGTTTGGCTTCAAATACTTGTGATACACTTGATTTAGCTTCAACAGAATGCGAAACAAACGAGGTAGCTTCAAGTCCATGCGAACACATGATTTAGCTTCAAATCAATGCGAGGTAGGAGGCTTATCTTCCAATCCATGCGAAACAAATGGTTTAGCTTCAAATACTTGTGATACACTTTATTTAGCTTCAACAGCATGCGAAGCAAACGAGTTAGCTTAAAATCCATGCGAACACATGATTTAGCTTCAAATCAATGCGAAGGAGGAGGCTTATCTTCGAATCCATGCGAAACAAATTGTTTAGCTTCAAATACTTGTGATATACATGATTTAGCTTCAACAGCATGCGAAACAAACGAGTTAGCTTCAAATCCATGCGAAACACATGATTTAGATTAAAATCAATGCGAAGTAGAAGGGTTATCTTCGAATCCATGCGAAACAAATGGTTTAGCCGCAAATACTTGTGATATACATGATTCAGCTTCAACTGCATGCGAAACAAACGAGTCACCTTCAAATCCATGCGGAACACATGATTTAGCTTCAAATGAATGCGAAGTGGAAGGCTTATATTCGAATCCATGCGAAACGAATAGTTTAGCTTCAAATACTTTTGATATACATGATTCAGCTTCAACTGCCTGCGACACAAACGAGTTAGCTTCAAATCCATGCGAAACACATGAACTAGCATCAAGTCAACGCGAAGTTGATGGCTTAGCTTCAAATCCATGCAAAACGAATGATTTAGCTTCACATACTTGAAAATATAAATGATATGGCTTCAAATGCAGGCGAAACAAACGAGTTAGCTTCAAACCCATGCGAAACACATGATTTAGCATCTAATCAATGCGAAGTAGAAGGATGATCTTCGAATCCATGCGAAGCAAATGGTTTAGCTTCAAATACTTGTGATATACATGATTTAGTTTCAACAGCATGCGAAACAAACTAGTTAGATTCAAATCCATGCGAAACACATGATTTAGCTTCAAATCAATGCGAAGTAGAAGGGTTACCTTCGAATCCATGCGAAACAAATGGTTTAGCCGCAAATACTTGTGATATACATGACTTAGCTTTAACAGCATGCGAAACAAACGAGGTAGCTTCAAATCCATGCGAACACATGATTTAGCATCTAATCAATGCGAAGTAGAAGGCTGATCTTCGAATCCATGCGAAGCAAATGGTTTAGCTTCAAATACTTGTGATATACATGATTTAGTTTCAACAGCATGCGAAACAAACGAGTTAGATTCAAATCCATGCGAAACACATGATGTAGCTTCAAATCAATGCGAAGTAGAAGGGTTACCTTCGAATCCATGCGAAACAAATGGTTTAGCCGCAAATACTTGTGATACACTTGATTTAGCTTCAACAGAATGCAAAACAAACGAGGTAGCTTCAAGTCCATGCGAGCACATGATTTAGCTTCAAATCAATGCGAAGGAGGAGGCTTATCTTCGAATCCATGCGAAACAAATGGTTTAGCTTCAAATACTTGTGATATACATGATTTAGCTTCAACAGCATGCGAAACAAACGAGTTAGCTTCAAATCCATGCGAAACACATGATTTAGATTAAAATCAATGCGAAGTAGAAGGGTTATCTTCGAATCCATGCGAAACAAATGGTTTAGCCGCAAATACTTGTGATATACATGATTCAGCTTCAACTGCATGCGAAACAAACGAGTCAGCTTCAAATCCATGCGGAACACATGATTTAGCTTCAAATCAATGCGAAGTGGAAGGCTTATATTCGAATCCATGCGAAACGAATAGTTTAGCTTCAAATACTTTTGATATACATGATTCAGCTTCAACTGCCTGCGAAACAAACGAGTTAGCTTCAAATCCATGCGAAACACATGAATTAGCATCAAGTCAACGCGAAGTTGATGGCTTAGCTTCAAATCCATGCAAAACGAATGATTTAGCTTCACATACTTGAAAATATAAATGATATGGCTTCAAATGCATTCGAAACAAACGAGTTAGATTCAAATCCATGGGAAACACATGATTTAGCTTCAAATCAATGCGAAGTAGAAGGGTTACCTTCGAATCCATGCGAAACAAATGGTTTAGCCGCAAATACTTGTGATATACATGACTTAGCTTTAACAGCATGCGAAACAAACGAGGTAGCTTCAAATCCATGCGAACACATGATTTAGCATCTAATCAATGCGAAGTAGAAGGCTGATCTTCGAATCCATGCGAAGCAAATGGTTTAGCTTCAAATACTTGTGATATACATGATTTAGTTTCAACAGCATGCGAAACAAACGAGTTAGATTCAAATCCATGCGAAACACATGATTTAGCTTCAAATCAATGCGAAGTAGAAGGGTTACCTTCGAATCCATGCGAAACAAATGGTTTAGCCGCAAATACTTGTGATATACATGACTTAGCTTTAACAGCATGCGAAACAAACGAGGTAGCTTCAAATCCATGCGAACACATGATTTAGCATCTAATCAATGCGAAGTAGAAGGCTGATCTTCGAATCCATGCGAAGCAAATGGTTTAGCTTCAAATCCATGCGAACACATGATTTAGCATCTAATCAATGCGAAGTAGAAGGCTGATCTTCGAATCCATGCGAAGCAAATGGTTTAGCCGCAAATACTTGTGATATACATGACTTAGCTTTAACAGCATGCGAAACAAACGAGGTAGCTTCAAATCCATGCGAACACATGATTTAGCTTCAAATCAATGCGAAGTAGGAGGCTTATCTTCGAACCCATGCGAAACAAATGGTTTAGCTTCAAATACTTGTGATATACATGACTTAGCTTCAACAGCATGCGAAACAAACGAGTTAGCTTCAAATCCATGCGAAGCACATGATTTAGCATCTAATCAATGCGAAGTAGAAGGCTGATCTTCGAATCCATGCGAAACAAATGGTTTAGCTTCAAATACTTGTGATACACTTTATTTAGCTTCAACAGAATGCAAAACAAACGAGGTAGCTTCAAGTCCATGCGAGCACATGATTTAGCTTCAAATCAATGCGAGGTAGGAGGCTTATCTTCGAACCCATGCGAAACAAATGGTTTAGCTTCAAATACTTGTGATATACATGACTTAGCTTCAACAGCATGCGAAACAAACGAGTTAGCTTCAAATCCATGCGAAGCACATGATTTAGCATCTAATCAATGCGAAGTAGAAGGCTGATCTTCGAATCCATGCGAAACAAATGGTTTAGCTTCAAATACTTGTGATACACTTTACTTAGCTTCAACAGCATGCGAAGCAAACGAGTTAGCTTAAAATCCATGCGAACACATGATTTAGCTTCAAATCAATGCGAAGTAGGAGGCTTATCTTCGAATCCATGCGAAACAAATGGTTTAGCCGCAAATACTTGTGATATACATGATTCAGCTTCAACTGCATGCGAAACAAACGAGTTAGCTCCAAATCCATGCGAAACACATGATTTAGCTTCAAATCAATGCGAAGTAGGAGGCTTATCTTCGAATCCATGCGAAACAAATGGTTTAGCTTCAAATACTTGTGATATACATGATTTAGGTTCAACAGCATGCGAAACAAACGAGTTAGCTTGAAATCCATGCGAAACACATGATTTAGATTAAAATCAATGCGAAGTAGAAGGGTTACCTTCGAATCCATGCGAAACAAATGGTTTAGCTTCAAATACTTGTGATATACATGATTTAGCTTCAACAGCATGCGAAACAAACGAGTTAGCTTCAAATCCATGCGAAACACATGATTTAGATTAAAATCAATGCGAAGTAGAAGGGTTACCTTCGAATCCATGCGAAACAAATGGTTTAGCAGCAAATACTTGTGATATACATGATTCAGCTTCAACTGCATGCGAAACAAACGAGTCAGCTTCAAATCCATACGGAACACATGATTTAGATTAAAATCAATGCGAAGTAGAAGGGTTACCTTCGAATCCATGCGAAACAAATGGTTTAGCCGCAAATACTTGTGATATACATGACTTAGCTTTAACAGCATGCGAAACAAACGAGGTAGCTTCAAATCCATGCGAACACATGATTTAGCTTCAAATCAATGCGAAGTAGGAGGCTTATCTTCGAATCCATGCGAAACAAATGGTTTAGCTTCAAATACTTGTGATATGCATGATTTAGCTTCCACAGTATGCGAAACAAACGAGTTAGCTTCAAATCCATGCGAAACGCATGATTTACCATCTAATAAATGCGAAGTAGAAGGCTGATCTTCGAATCCATGCGAAGCAAATGGTTTAGCTTCAAATACTTGTGATACACATGATTTAGTTTCAACAGCATGCGAAACAAACGAGTTAGATTCAAATCCATGCGAAACACATGATTTAGCTTCAAATCAATGCGAAGTAGAAGGGTTACCTTCGAATCCATGCGAAACAAATGGTTTAGCCGCAAATACTTGTGATATACATGATTCAGCTTCAACTGCATGCGAAACAAACGAGTCAGCATCAAATCCATGCGGAACACATGATTTAGCTTCAAATCAATGCGAAGTGGAAGGCTTATCTTCGAATCCATGCGAAACGTATAGTTTAGCTTCTAATACTTTTGATATACATGATTCAGCTTCAACTGCCTGCGAAACAAACGAGTTAGCTTCAAATCCATGCGAAACACATGAATAAGCATCAAGTCAACGCGAAGTTGATGGCTTAGCTTCAAATCCATGCAAAACGAATGATTTAGCTTCTCATACTTGAAAATATAAGTGATATGGCTTCAAATGCAGGCGAAACAAACGAGTTAGCTTCAAACCCATGCGAAACACATGATTTAGCATCTAATGAATGCGATGTAGAAGGATGATATTCGAATCCATGCGAAGCAAATGGTTTAGCTTCAAATACTTGTGATATACATGATTTAGTTTCAACAGCATGCGAAACAAACGAGTTAGATTCAAATCCATGCGAAACACATGATGTAGCTTCAAATCAATGCGAAGTAGAAGGGTTACCTTCGAATCCATGCGAAACAAATGGTTTAGCCGCAAATACTTGTGATACACTTGATTTAGCTTCAACAGAATGCAAAACAAACGAGGTAGCTTCAAGTCCATGCGAGCACATGATTTAGCTTCAAATCAATGCGAAGGAGGAGGCTTATCTTCGAATCCATGCGAAATAAATGGTTTAGCTTCAAATACTTGTGATATACATGATTTAGCTTCAACAGCATGCGAAACAAACGAGTTAGCTTCAAATCCATGCGAAACACATGATTTAGATTAAAATCAATGCGAAGTAGAAGGGTTATCTTCGAATCCATGCGAAACAAATGGTTTAGCCGCAAATACTTGTGATATACATGATTCAGCTTCAACTGCATGCGAAACAAACGAGTCAGCTTCAAATCCATGCGGAACACATGATTTAGCTTCAAATCAATGCGAAGTGGAAGGCTTATATTCGAATCCATGCGAAACGAATAGTTTAGCTTCAAATACTTTTGATATACATGATTCAGCTTCAACTGCCTGCGAAACAAACGAGTTAGCTTCAAATCCATGCGAAACACATGAATTAGCATCAAGTCAACGCGAAGTTGATGGCTTAGCTTCAAATCCATGCAAAACGAATGATTTAGCTTCACATACTTGAAAATATAAATGATATGGCTTCAAATGCATTCGAAACAAACGAGTTAGATTCAAATCCATGGGAAACACATGATTTAGCTTCAAATCAATGCGAAGTAGAAGGGTTACCTTCGAATCCATGCGAAACAAATGGTTTAGCCGCAAATACTTGTGATATACATGACTTAGCTTTAACAGCATGCGAAACAAACGAGGTAGCTTCAAATCCATGCGAACACATGATTTAGCATCTAATCAATGCGAAGTAGAAGGCTGATCTTCGAATCCATGCGAAGCAAATGGTTTAGCTTCAAATACTTGTGATATACATGATTTAGTTTCAACAGCATGCGAAACAAACGAGTTAGATTCAAATCCATGCGAAACACATGATTTAGCTTCAAATCAATGCGAAGTAGAAGGGTTACCTTCGAATCCATGCGAAACAAATGGTTTAGCCGCAAATACTTGTGATATACATGACTTAGCTTTAACAGCATGCGAAACAAACGAGGTAGCTTCAAATCCATGTGAACACATGATTTAGCATCTAATCAATGCGAAGTAGAAGGCTGATCTTCGAATCCATGCGAAGCAAATGGTTTAGCTTCAAATCCATGCGAACACATGATTTAGCATCTAATCAATGCGAAGTAGAAGGCTGATCTTCGAATCCATGCGAAGCAAATGGTTTAGCTTCAAATACTTGTGATATACATGATTTAGTTTCAACAGCATGCGAAACAAACGAGTTAGATTCAAATCCATGCGAAACACATGATTTAGCTTCAAATCAATGCGAAGTAGAAGGGTTACCTTCGAATCCATGCGAAACAAATGGTTTAGCCGCAAATACTTGTGATATACATGACTTAGCTTTAACAGCATGCGAAACAAACGAGGTAGCTTCAAATCCATGCGAACACATGATTTAGCTTCAAATCAATGCGAAGTAGGAGGCTTATCTTCGAACCCATGCGAAACAAATGGTTTAGCTTCAAATACTTGTGATATACATGACTTAGCTTCAACAGCATGCGAAACAAACGAGTTAGCTTCAAATCCATGCGAAGCACATGATTTAGCATCTAATCAATGCGAAGTAGAAGGCTGATCTTCGAATCCATGCGAAACAAATGGTTTAGCTTCAAATACTTGTGATACACTTTATTTAGCTTCAACAGAATTCAAAACAAACGAGGTAGCTTCAAGTCCATGCGAGCACATGATTTAGCTTCAAATCAATGCGAGGTAGGAGGCTTATCTTCGAACCCATGCGAAACAAATGGTTTAGCTTCAAATACTTGTGATATACATGACTTAGCTTCAACAGCATGCGAAACAAACGAGTTAGCTTCAAATCCAAGCGAAGCACATGATTTAGCATCTAATCAATGCGAAGTAGAAGGCTGATCTTCGAATCCATGCGAAACAAATGGTTTAGCTTTAAATACTTGTGATACACTTTATTTAGCTTCAACAGCATGCGAAGCAAACGAGTTAGCTTAAAATCCATGCGAACACATGATTTAGCTTCAAATCAATGCGAAGGAGGAGGCTTACCTTCGAATCCATGCGAAACAAATGGTTTAGCCGCAAATACTTGTGATATACATGATTCAGCTTCAACTGCATGCGAAACAAACGAGTTAGCTCCAAATCCATGCGAAACACATGATTTAGCTTCAAATCAATGCGAAGTAGGAGGCTTATCTTCGAATCCATGCGAAACAAATGGTTTAGCTTCAAATACTTGTGATATACATGATTTAGCTTCAACAGCATGCGAAACAAACGAGTTAGCTTGAAATCCATGCGAAACACATGATTTAGATTAAAATCAATGCGAAGTAGAAGGGTTACCTTCGAATCCATGCGAAACAAATGGTTTAGCCGCAAATACTTGTGATATACATGACTTAGCTTTAACAGCATGCGAAACAAACGAGGTAGCTTCAAATCCATGCAAACACATGATTTAGCATCTAATCAATGCGAAGTAGAAGGCTGATCTTCGAATCCATGCGAAGCAAATGGTCTAGCTTCAAATACTTGTGATATACATGATTTAGTTTCAACAGCATGCGAAACAAACGAGTTAGATTCAAATCCATGCGAAACACATGATTTAGCTTCAAATCAATGCGAAGTAGAAGGGTTACCTTCGAATCCATGCGAAACAAATGGTTTAGCCGCAAATACTTGTGATATACATGACTTAGCTTTAACAGCATGCGAAACAAACGAGGTAGCTTCAAATCCATGCGAAAACATGATTTAGCTTTAAATCAATGCGAAGTAGGAGGCTTATCTTCGAATCCATGCGAAACAAATGGTTTAGCTTCAAATACTTGTGATATGCATGATTTAGCTTCCACAGTATGCGAAACAAACGAGTTAGCTTCAAATCCATGCGAAACGCATGATTTACCATCTAATAAATGCGAAGTAGAAGGCTGATCTTCGAATCCATGCTAAGCAAATGGTTTGGCTTCAAATACTTGTGATAAACTTGAATTAGCTTCAACAGAATGCAAAACAAACGAGGTAGCTTCAAGTCCATGCGAGCACATGATTTAGCTTCAAATCAATGCGAGGTAGGAGGCTTATCTTCGAATCCATGCGAAACAAATGGTTTAGCTTCAAATACTTGTGATATACATGACTTAGCTTCAACAGCATGCGAAACAAACGAGTTAGCTTCAAATCCATGCGAAGCACATGATTTAGCATCTAATCAATGCGAAGTAGGAGGCTTATCTTCGAATCCATGCGAAACAAATGGTTTAGCTTCAAATACTTGTGATATGCATGATTTAGCTTCCACAGTATGCGAAACAAACGAGTTAGCTTCAAATCCATGCGAAACGCATGATTTACCATCTAATAAATGCGAAGTAGAAGGCTGATCTTCGAATCCATGCTAAGCAAATGGTTTGGCTTCAAATACTTGTGATAAACTTGAATTAGCTTCAACAGAATGCAAAACAAACGAGGTAGCTTCAAGTCCATGCGAGCACATGATTTAGCTTCAAATCAATGCGAGGTAGGAGGCTTATCTTCGAATCCATGCGAAACAAATGGTTTAGCTTCAAATACTTTTGATATACATGATTCAGCTTCAACTGCCTGCGAAACAAACGAGTTAGCTTCAAATCCATGCGAAACACATGAATAAGCATCAAGTCAACGCGAAGTTGGTGGCTTAGCTTCAAATCCATGCAAAACGAATGATTTAGCTTCACATACTTGAAAATATAACTGATATGGCTTCAAATGCAGGCGAAACAAACGAGTTAGCTTCAAACCCATGCGAAACACATGATTTAGCATCTAATCAATGCGATGTTGAAGGCTGATCTTCGAATCCATGCGAAGCAAATGGTTTAGCTTCAAATACTTGTGATATACATGATTTAGTTTCAACAGCATGCGAAACAAACGAGTTAGATTCAAATCCATGCGAAACACATGATTTAGATTAAAATCAATGCGAAGTAGAAGGGTTACCTTCGAATCCATGCGAAACAAATGGTTTAGCCGCAAATACTTGTGATATACATGACTTAGCTTTAACAGCATGCGAAACAAACGAGGTAGCTTCAAATCCATGCGAACACATGATTTAGCATCTAATCAATGCGAAGTAGAAGGCTGATCTTCGAATCCATGCGAAACAAATGGTTTAGCTTCAAATACTTGTGATATACATGATTTAGTTTCAACAGCATGCGAAACAAACGAGTTAGATTCAAATCCATGCGAAACACATGATGTAGCTTCAAATCAATGCGAAGTAGAAGGGTTACCTTCGAATCCATGCGAAACAAATGGTTTAGCCGCAAATACTTGTGATACACTTGATTTAGCTTCAACAGAATGCAAAACAAACGAGGTAGCTTCAAGTCCATGCGAGCACATGATTTAGCTTCAAATCAATGCGAAGGAGGAGGCTTATCTTCGAATCCATGCGAAATAAATGGTTTAGCTTCAAATACTTGTGATATACATGATTTAGCTTCAACAGCATGCGAAACAAACGAGTTAGCTTCAAATCCATGCGAAACACATGATTTAGATTAAAATCAATGCGAAGTAGAAGGGTTATCTTCGAATCCATGCGAAACAAATGGTTTAGCCGCAAATACTTGTGATATACATGATTCAGCTTCAACTGCATGCGAAACAAACGAGTCAGCTTCAAATCCATGCGGAACACATGATTTAGCTTCAAATCAATGCGAAGTGGAAGGCTTATATTCGAATCCATGCGAAACGAATAGTTTAGCTTCAAATACTTTTGATATACATGATTCAGCTTCAACTGCCTGCGAAACAAACGAGTTAGCTTCAAACCCATGCGAAACACATGAATTAGCATCAAGTCAACGCGAAGTTGATGGCTTAGCTTCAAATCCATGCAAAACGAATGATTTAGCTTCACATACTTGAAAATATAAATGATATGGCTTCAAATGCATTCGAAACAAACGAGTTAGATTCAAATCCATGGGAAACACATGATTTAGCTTCAAATCAATGCGAAGTAGAAGGGTTACCTTCGAATCCATGCGAAACAAATGGTTTAGCCGCAAATACTTGTGATATACATGACTTAGCTTTAACAGCATGCGAAACAAACGAGGTAGCTTCAAATCCATGCGAACACATGATTTAGCATCTAATCAATGCGAAGTAGAAGGCTGATCTTCGAATCCATGCGAAGCAAATGGTTTAGCTTCAAATACTTGTGATATACATGATTTAGTTTCAACAGCATGCGAAACAAACGAGTTAGATTCAAATCCATGCGAAACACATGATTTAGCTTCAAATCAATGCGAAGTAGAAGGGTTACCTTCGAATCCATGCGAAACAAATGGTTTAGCCGCAAATACTTGTGATATACATGACTTAGCTTTAACAGCATGCGAAACAAACGAGGTAGCTTCAAATCCATGTGAACACATGATTTAGCATCTAATCAATGCGAAGTAGAAGGCTGATCTTCGAATCCATGCGAAGCAAATGGTTTAGCTTCAAATCCATGCGAACACATGATTTAGCATCTAATCAATGCGAAGTAGAAGGCTGATCTTCGAATCCATGCGAAGCAAATGGTTTAGCTTCAAATACTTGTGATATACATGATTTAGTTTCAACAGCATGCGAAACAAACGAGTTAGATTCAAATCCATGCGAAACACATGATTTAGCTTCAAATCAATGCGAAGTAGAAGGGTTACCTTCGAATCCATGCGAAACAAATGGTTTAGCCGCAAATACTTGTGATATACATGACTTAGCTTTAACAGCATGCGAAACAAACGAGGTAGCTTCAAATCCATGCGAACACATGATTTAGCTTCAAATCAATGCGAAGTAGGAGGCTTATCTTCGAACCCATGCGAAACAAATGGTTTAGCTTCAAATACTTGTGATATACATGACTTAGTTTCAACAGCATGCGAAACAAACGAGTTAGCTTCAAATCCATGCGAAGCACATGATTTAGCATCTAATCAATGCGAAGTAGAAGGCTGATCTTCGAATCCATGCGAAACAAATGGTTTAGCTTCAAATACTTGTGATACACTTTATTTAGCTTCAACAGAATGCAAAACAAACGAGGTAGCTTCAAGTCCATGCGAGCACATGATTTAGCTTCAAATCAATGCGAGGTAGGAGGCTTATCTTCGAACCCATGCGAAACAAATGGTTTAGCTTCAAATACTTGTGATATACATGACTTAGCTTCAACAGCATGCGAAACAAACGAGTTAGCTTCAAATCCATGCGAAGCACATGATTTAGCATCTAATCAATGCGAAGTAGAAGGCTGATCTTCGAATCCATGCGAAACAAATGGTTTAGCTTTAAATACTTGTGATACACTTTATTTAGCTTCAACAGCATGCGAAGCAAACGAGTTAGCTTAAAATCCATGCGAACACATGATTTAGCTTCAAATCAATGCGAAGGAGGAGGCTTACCTTCGAATCCATGCGAAACAAATGGTTTAGCCGCAAATACTTGTGATATACATGATTCAGCTTCAACTGCATGCGAAACAAACGAGTTAGCTCCAAATCCATGCGAAACACATGATTTAGCTTCAAATCAATGCGAAGTAGGAGGCTTATCTTCGAATCCATGCGAAACAAATGGTTTAGCTTCAAATACTTGTGATATACATGATTTAGCTTCAACAGCATGCGAAACAAACGAGTTAGCTTGAAATCCATGCGAAACACATGATTTAGATTAAAATCAATGCGAAGTAGAAGGGTTACCTTCGAATCCATGCGAAACAAATGGTTTAGCCGCAAATACTTGTGATATACATGACTTAGCTTTAACAGCATGCGAAACAAACGAGGTAGCTTCAAATCCATGCAAACACATGATTTAGCATCTAATCAATGCGAAGTAGAAGGCTGATCTTCGAATCCATGCGAAGCAAATGGTCTAGCTTCAAATACTTGTGATATACATGATTTAGTTTCAACAGCATGCGAAACAAACGAGTTAGATTCAAATCCATGCGAAACACATGATTTAGCTTCAAATCAATGCGAAGTAGAAGGGTTACCTTCGAATCCATGCGAAACAAATGGTTTAGCCGCAAATACTTGTGATATACATGACTTAGCTTTAACAGCATGCGAAACAAACGAGGTAGCTTCAAATCCATGCGAAAACATGATTTAGCTTTAAATCAATGCGAAGTAGGAGGCTTATCTTCGAATCCATGCGAAACAAATGGTTTAGCTTCAAATACTTGTGATATGCATGATTTAGCTTCCACAGTATGCGAAACAAACGAGTTAGCTTCAAATCCATGCGAAACGCATGATTTACCATCTAATAAATGCGAAGTAGAAGGCTGATCTTCGAATCCATGCTAAGCAAATGGTTTGGCTTCAAATACTTGTGATAAACTTGAATTAGCTTCAACAGAATGCAAAACAAACGAGGTAGCTTCAAGTCCATGCGAGCACATGATTTAGCTTCAAATCAATGCGAGGTAGGAGGCTTATCTTCGAATCCATGCGAAACAAATGGTTTAGCTTCAAATACTTGTGATATACATGACTTAGCTTCAACAGCATGCGAAACAAACGAGTTAGCTTCAAATCCATGCGAAGCACATGATTTAGCATCTAATCAATGCGAAGTAGGAGGCTTATCTTCGAATCCATGCGAAACAAATGGTTTAGCTTCAAATACTTGTGATATGCATGATTTAGCTTCCACAGTATGCGAAACAAACGAGTTAGCTTCAAATCCATGCGAAACGCATGATTTACCATCTAATAAATGCGAAGTAGAAGGCTGATCTTCGAATCCATGCTAAGCAAATGGTTTGGCTTCAAATACTTGTGATAAACTTGAATTAGCTTCAACAGAATGCAAAACAAACGAGGTAGCTTCAAGTCCATGCGAGCACATGATTTAGCTTCAAATCAATGCGAGGTAGGAGGCTTATCTTCGAATCCATGCGAAACAAATGGTTTAGCTTCAAATACTTTTGATATACATGATTCAGCTTCAACTGCCTGCGAAACAAACGAGTTAGCTTCAAATCCATGCGAAACACATGAATAAGCATCAAGTCAACGCGAAGTTGGTGGCTTAGCTTCAAATCCATGCAAAACGAATGATTTAGCTTCACATACTTGAAAATATAACTGATATGGCTTCAAATGCAGGCGAAACAAACGAGTTAGCTTCAAACCCATGCGAAACACATGATTTAGCATCTAATCAATGCGATGTTGAAGGCTGATCTTCGAATCCATGCGAAGCAAATGGTTTAGCTTCAAATACTTGTGATATACATGATTTAGTTTCAACAGCATGCGAAACAAACGAGTTAGATTCAAATCCATGCGAAACACATGATTTAGATTAAAATCAATGCGAAGTAGAAGGGTTACCTTCGAATCCATGCGAAACAAATGGTTTAGCCGCAAATACTTGTGATATACATGACTTAGCTTTAACAGCATGCGAAACAAACGAGGTAGCTTCAAATCCATGCGAACACATGATTTAGCATCTAATCAATGCGAAGTAGAAGGCTGATCTTCGAATCCATGCGAAACAAATGGTTTAGCTTCAAATACTTGTGATATACATGATTTAGTTTCAACAGCATGCGAAACAAACGAGTTAGATTCAAATCCATGCGAAACACATGATGTAGCTTCAAATCAATGCGAAGTAGAAGGGTTACCTTCGAATCCATGCGAAACAAATGGTTTAGCCGCAAATACTTGTGATACACTTGATTTAGCTTCAACAGAATGCAAAACAAACGAGGTAGCTTCAAGTCCATGCGAGCACATGATTTAGCTTCAAATCAATGCGAAGGAGGAGGCTTATCTTCGAATCCATGCGAAATAAATGGTTTAGCTTCAAATACTTGTGATATACATGATTTAGCTTCAACAGCATGCGAAACAAACGAGTTAGCTTCAAATCCATGCGAAACACATGATTTAGATTAAAATCAATGCGAAGTAGAAGGGTTATCTTCGAATCCATGCGAAACAAATGGTTTAGCCGCAAATACTTGTGATATACATGATTCAGCTTCAACTGCATGCGAAACAAACGAGTCAGCTTCAAATCCATGCGGAACACATGATTTAGCTTCAAATCAATGCGAAGTGGAAGGCTTATATTCGAATCCATGCGAAACGAATAGTTTAGCTTCAAATACTTTTGATATACATGATTCAGCTTCAACTGCCTGCGAAACAAACGAGTTAGCTTCAAATCCATGCGAAACACATGAATTAGCATCAAGTCAACGCGAAGTTGATGGCTTAGCTTCAAATCCATGCAAAACGAATGATTTAGCTTCACATACTTGAAAATATAAATGATATGGCTTCAAATGCATTCGAAACAAACGAGTTAGATTCAAATCCATGGGAAACACATGATTTAGCTTCAAATCAATGCGAAGTAGAAGGGTTACCTTCGAATCCATGCGAAACAAATGGTTTAGCCGCAAATACTTGTGATATACATGACTTAGCTTTAACAGCATGCGAAACAAACGAGGTAGCTTCAAATCCATGCGAACACATGATTTAGCATCTAATCAATGCGAAGTAGAAGGCTGATCTTCGAATCCATGCGAAGCAAATGGTTTAGCTTCAAATACTTGTGATATACATGATTTAGTTTCAACAGCATGCGAAACAAACGAGTTAGATTCAAATCCATGCGAAACACATGATTTAGCTTCAAATCAATGCGAAGTAGAAGGGTTACCTTCGAATCCATGCGAAACAAATGGTTTAGCCGCAAATACTTGTGATATACATGACTTAGCTTTAACAGCATGCGAAACAAACGAGGTAGCTTCAAATCCATGTGAACACATGATTTAGCATCTAATCAATGCGAAGTAGAAGGCTGATCTTCGAATCCATGCGAAGCAAATGGTTTAGCTTCAAATCCATGCGAACACATGATTTAGCATCTAATCAATGCGAAGTAGAAGGCTGATCTTCGAATCCATGCGAAGCAAATGGTTTAGCTTCAAATACTTGTGATATACATGATTTAGTTTCAACAGCATGCGAAACAAACGAGTTAGATTCAAATCCATGCGAAACACATGATTTAGCTTCAAATCAATGCGAAGTAGAAGGGTTACCTTCGAATCCATGCGAAACAAATGGTTTAGCCGCAAATACTTGTGATATACATGACTTAGCTTTAACAGCATGCGAAACAAACGAGGTAGCTTCAAATCCATGCGAACACATGATTTAGCTTCAAATCAATGCGAAGTAGGAGGCTTATCTTCGAACCCATGCGAAACAAATGGTTTAGCTTCAAATACTTGTGATATACATGACTTAGCTTCAACAGCATGTGAAACAAACGAGTTAGCTTCAAATCCATGCGAAGCACATGATTTAGCATCTAATCAATGCGAAGTAGAAGGCTGATCTTCGAATCCATGCGAAACAAATGGTTTAGCTTCAAATACTTGTGATACACTTTATTTAGCTTCAACAGAATGCAAAACAAACGAGGTAGCTTCAAGTCCATGCGAGCACATGATTTAGCTTCAAATCAATGCGAGGTAGGAGGCTTATCTTCGAACCCATGCGAAACAAATGGTTTAGCCGCAAATACTTGTGATATACATGACTTAGCTTTAACAGCATGCGAAACAAACGAGGTAGCTTCAAATCCATGCGAACACATGATTTAGCATCTAATCAATGCGAAGTAGAAGGCTGATCTTCGAATCCATGCGAAGCAAATGGTTTAGCTTCAAATACTTGTGATATACATGATTTAGTTTCAACAGCATGCGAAACAAACGAGTTAGATTCAAATCCATGCGAAACACATGATTTAGCTTCAAATCAATGCGAAGTAGAAGGGTTACCTTCGAATCCATGCGAAACAAATGGTTTAGCCGCAAATACTTGTGATATACATGACTTAGCTTTAACAGCATGCGAAACAAACGAGGTAGCTTCAAATCCATGTGAACACATGATTTAGCATCTAATCAATGCGAAGTAGAAGGCTGATCTTCGAATCCATGCGAAGCAAATGGTTTAGCTTCAAATCCATGCGAACACATGATTTAGCATCTAATCAATGCGAAGTAGAAGGCTGATCTTCGAATCCATGCGAAGCAAATGGTTTAGCTTCAAATACTTGTGATATACATGATTTAGTTTCAACAGCATGCGAAACAAACGAGTTAGATTCAAATCCATGCGAAACACATGATTTAGCTTCAAATCAATGCGAAGTAGAAGGGTTACCTTCGAATCCATGCGAAACAAATGGTTTAGCCGCAAATACTTGTGATATACATGACTTAGCTTTAACAGCATGCGAAACAAACGAGGTAGCTTCAAATCCATGCGAACACATGATTTAGCTTCAAATCAATGCGAAGTAGGAGGCTTATCTTCGAACCCATGCGAAACAAATGGTTTAGCTTCAAATACTTGTGATATACATGACTTAGCTTCAACAGCATGTGAAACAAACGAGTTAGCTTCAAATCCATGCGAAGCACATGATTTAGCATCTAATCAATGCGAAGTAGAAGGCTGATCTTCGAATCCATGCGAAACAAATGGTTTAGCTTCAAATACTTGTGATACACTTTATTTAGCTTCAACAGAATGCAAAACAAACGAGGTAGCTTCAAGTCCATGCGAGCACATGATTTAGCTTCAAATCAATGCGAGGTAGGAGGCTTATCTTCGAACCCATGCGAAACAAATGGTTTAGCTTCAAATACTTGTGATATACATGACTTAGCTTCAACAGCATGCGAAACAAACGAGTTAGCTTCAAATCCATGCGAAGCACATGATTTAGCATCTAATCAATGCGAAGTAGAAGGCTGATCTTCGAATCCATGCGAAACAAATGGTTTAGCTTTAAATACTTGTGATACACTTTATTTAGCTTCAACAGCATGCGAAGCAAACGAGTTAGCTTAAAATCCATGCGAACACATGATTTAGCTTCAAATCAATGCGAAGGAGGAGGCTTACCTTCGAATCCATGCGAAACAAATGGTTTAGCCGCAAATACTTGTGATATACATGATTCAGCTTCAACTGCATGCGAAACAAACGAGTTAGCTCCAAATCCATGCGAAACACATGATTTAGCTTCAAATCAATGCGAAGTAGGAGGCTTATCTTCGAATCCATGCGAAACAAATGGTTTAGCTTCAAATACTTGTGATATACATGATTTAGCTTCAACAGCATGCGAAACAAACGAGTTAGCTTGAAATCCATGCGAAACACATGATTTAGATTAAAATCAATGCGAAGTAGAAGGGTTACCTTCGAATCCATGCGAAACAAATGGTTTAGCCGCAAATACTTGTGATATACATGACTTAGCTTTAACAGCATGCGAAACAAACGAGGTAGCTTCAAATCCATGCAAACACATGATTTAGCATCTAATCAATGCGAAGTAGAAGGCTGATCTTCGAATCCATGCGAAGCAAATGGTTTAGCTTCAAATACTTGTGATATACATGATTTAGTTTCAACAGCATGCGAAACAAACGAGTTAGATTCAAATCCATGCGAAACACATGATTTAGCTTCAAATCAATGCGAAGTAGAAGGGTTACCTTCGAATCCATGCGAAACAAATGGTTTAGCCGCAAATACTTGTGATATACATGACTTAGCTTTAACAGCATGCGAAACAAACGAGGTAGCTTCAAATCCATGCGAAAACATGATTTAGCTTTAAATCAATGCGAAGTAGGAGGCTTATCTTCGAATCCATGCGAAACAAATGGTTTAGCTTCAAATACTTGTGATATGCATGATTTAGCTTCCACAGTATGCGAAACAAACGAGTTAGCTTCAAATCCATGCGAAACGCATGATTTACCATCTAATAAATGCGAAGTAGAAGGCTGATCTTCGAATCCATGCTAAGCAAATGGTTTGGCTTCAAATACTTGTGATAAACTTGAATTAGCTTCAACAGAATGCAAAACAAACGAGGTAGCTTCAAGTCCATGCGAGCACATGATTTAGCTTCAAATCAATGCGAGGTAGGAGGCTTATCTTCGAATCCATGCGAAACAAATGGTTTAGCTTCAAATACTTGTGATATACATGACTTAGCTTCAACAGCATGCGAAACAAACGAGTTAGCTTAAAATCCATGCGAAGCACATGATTTAGCATCTAATCAATGCGAAGTAGGAGGCTTATCTTCGAATCCATGCGAAACAAATGGTTTAGCTTCAAATACTTGTGATATGCATGATTTAGCTTCCACAGTATGCGAAACAAACGAGTTAGCTTCAAATCCATGCGAAACGCATGATTTACCATCTAATAAATGCGAAGTAGAAGGCTAATCTTCGAATCCATGCTAAGCAAATGGTTTGGCTTCAAATACTTGTGATAAACTTGAATTAGCTTCAACAGAATGCAAAACAAACGAGGTAGCTTCAAGTCCATGCGAGCACATGATTTAGCTTCAAATCAATGCGAGGTAGGAGGCTTATCTTCGAATCCATGCGAAACAAATGGTTTAGCTTCAAATACTTTTGATATACATGATTCAGCTTCAACTGCCTGCGAAACAAACGAGTTAGCTTCAAATCCATGCGAAACACATGAATAAGCATCAAGTCAACGCGAAGTTGGTGGCTTAGCTTCAAATCCATGCAAAACGAATGATTTAGCTTCACATACTTGAAAATATAACTGATATGGCTTCAAATGCAGGCGAAACAAACGAGTTAGCTTCAAACCCATGCGAAACACATGATTTAGCATCTAATCAATGCGATGTTGAAGGCTGATCTTCGAATCCATGCGAAGCAAATGGTTTAGCTTCAAATACTTGTGATATACATGATTTAGTTTCAACAGCATGCGAAACAAACGAGTTAGATTCAAATCCATGCGAAACACATGATTTAGATTAAAATCAATGCGAAGTAGAAGGGTTACCTTCGAATCCATGCGAAACAAATGGTTTAGCCGCAAATACTTGTGATATACATGACTTAGCTTTAACAGCATGCGAAACAAACGAGGTAGCTTCAAATCCATGCGAACACATGATTTAGCATCTAATCAATGCGAAGTAGAAGGCTGATCTTCGAATCCATGCGAAACAAATGGTTTAGCTTCAAATACTTGTGATATACATGATTTAGTTTCAACAGCATGCGAAACAAACGAGTTAGATTCAAATCCATGCGAAACACATGATTTAGCTTCAAATCATTGCGAAGTAAAAGGGTTACCTTCGAATCCATGCGAAACAAATGGTTTAGCCGCAAATACTTGTGATATACATGACTTAGCTTTAACAGCATGCGAAACAAACGAGGTAGCTTCAAATCCATGCGAACACATGATTTAGCTTCAAATCAATGCGAAGTAGGAGGCTTATCTTCGAATCCATGCGAAACAAATGGTTTAGCTTCAAATACTTGTGATATGCATGATTTAGCTTCCACAGTATGCGAAACAAACGAGTTAGCTTCAAATCCATGCGAAACGCATGATTTACCATCTAATAAATGCGAAGTAGAAGGCTGATCTTTGAATCCATGCGAAGCAAATGGTTTGGCTTCAAATACTTGTGATACACTTGATTTAGCTTCAACAGAATGCAAAACAAACGAGGTAGCTTCAAGTCCATGCGAACACATGATTTAGCTTCAAATCAATGCGAGGTAGGAGGCTTATCTTCGAATCCATGCGAAACAAATGGTTTAGCTTCAAATACTTGTGATATACATGACTTAGCTTCAACAGCATGCGAAACAAACGAGTTAGCTTCAAATCCATCCGAAACACATGATTTAGCTTCAAATCAATGCGAATTAGAAGGGTTATCTTCGAATCCATGCGAAACAAATGGTTTGGCTTCAAATACTTGTGATACACTTGATTTAGCTTCAACAGAATGCAAAACAAACGAGGTAGCTTCAAGTCCATGCGAACACATGATTTAGCTTCAAATCAATGCGAGGTAGGAGGCTTATCTTCGAATCCATGCGAAACAAATGGTTTAGCTTCAAATACTTGTGATATACATGATTTAGCTTTAACAGCATGCGAAACATACGAGTTAGATTCAAATCCATGCGAAACACATGATTTAGCTTCAAATCAATGCGAAGTAGAAGGGTTACCTTCGAATCCATGCGAAACAAATGGTTTAGCCGCAAATACTTGTGATATACATGACTTAGCTTCAACAGCATGCGAAACATACGAGTTAGCTTCAAATCCATGCGAAACACATGATTTAGCTTCAAATCAATGCGAATTAGAAGGGTTATCTTCGAAGACATGCGAAACATATGATATAGCTTCAAATACTTGTGATATACATGATTTAGCTTCAACAACATGCTAAACAAACGAGTTAGCTTCAAGTCCAAACGAAAAACATGATTTAGTATCAAGTCAACGCGAAGTTGATGGCTTTGCTTCAAATCGATGCGAAACGAAAGATTTAACTTCACATACTTGTGAATATACGTGATATAGCTTCAAATGCAGGCGAAACAAACGAGTTAGCTTCAAACCCATGCTAAACACATGATTTAGCATCTAATCAATGCGAAGTAGAAGGCTAATCTGCGAATCCATGCGAAACAAATGATATAGCTTCAATTACTTGTGATATACATGACTTAGCTTCAACAGCATGCGAAACAAACGAGTTAGCTTAAAATCCATGCGAAACACATGATTTAGCTTCAAATCAATTCGAAGCAGGAGGCTTATCTTCGAATCCATGCGAAACAAATGGTTTAGCTTCAAATACTTGTGATATACATGATTTAGCTTCAACAGCATGCGAAACAAACGAGTTAGCTTCAAATCCATGCGAAACACATGATTTAGATTAAAATCAATGCGAAGTAGAAGGGTTACCTTCGAATCCATGCGAAACAAATGGTTTAGCCGCAAATACTTGTGATATACATGATTCAGCTTCAACTGCATGCGAAACAAACGAGTCAGCTTCAAATCCATACGGAACACATGATTTAGATTAAAATCAATGCGAAGTAGAAGGGTTACCTTCGAATCCATGCGAAACAAATGGTTTAGCCGCAAATACTTGTGATATACATGACTAAGCTTTAACAGCATGCGAAACAAACAAGGTAGCTTCAAATCCATGCGAACACATGATCTAGCATCTAATCAATGCGAAGTAGAAGGCTGATCTTCGAATCCATGCGAAGCAAATGGTTTAGCTTCAAATACTTGTGATATACATGATTTAGCTTCAACAGCATGCGAAACAAACGAGTTAGCTTCAAATCCATGCGAAACACATGATTTAGATTAAAATCAATGCGAAGTAGAAGGGTTACCTTCGAATCCATGCGAAACAAATGGTTTAGCCGCAAATACTTGTGATATACATGATTCAGCTTCAACTGCATGCGAAACAAACGAGTCAGCTTCAAATCCATACGGAACACATGATTTAGATTAAAATCAATGCGAAGTAGAAGGGTTACCTTCGAATCCATGCGAAACAAATGGTTTAGCCGCAAATACTTGTGATATACATGACTTAGCTTTAACAGCATGCGAAACAAACGAGGTAGCTTCAAATCCATGCGAACACATGATTTAGCATCTAATCAATGCGAAGTAGAAGGCTGATCTTCGAATCCATGCGAAGCAAATGGTTTAGCTTCAAATACTTGTGATATACATGATTTAGTTTCAACAGCATGCGAAACAAACGAGTTAGATTCAAATCCATGCGAAACACATGATTTAGCTTCAAATCAATGCGAAGTAGAAGGGTTACCTTCGAATCCATGCGAAACAAATGGTTTAGCCGCAAATACTTGTGATATACATGACTTAGCTTTAACAGCATGCGAAACAAACGAGGTAGCTTCAAATCCATGCGAACACATGATTTAGCTTCAAATCAATGCGAAGTAGGAGGCTGATCTTCGAATCCATGCTAAGCAAATGGTTTGGCTTCAAATACTTGTGATATGCATGATTTAGCTTCCACAGTATGCGAAACAAACGAGTTAGCTTCAAATCCATGCGAAGCACATGATTTAGCATCTAATCAATGCGAAGTAGAAGGCTGATCTTCGAATCCATGCGAAACAAATGGTTTAGCTTCAAATACTTGTGATATGCATGATTTAGCTTCCACAGTATGCGAAACAAACGAGTTAGCTTCAAATCCATGCGAAACGCATGATTTACCATCTAATAAATGCGAAGTAGAAGGCTGATCTTCGAATCCATGCGAAGCAAATGGTTTAGCTTCAAATACTTGTGATATACATGATTTAGTTTCAACAGCATGCGAAACAAACGAGTTAGATTCAAATCCATTCGAAACACATGATTTAGCTACAAATCAATGCGAAGTAGAAGGCTAATCTGCGAATCCATGCGAAACAAATGATATAGCTTCAATTACTTGTGATATACATGACTTAGCTTCAACAGCATGCGAAACAAACGAGTTAGCTTAAAATCCATGCGAAACACATGATTTAGCTTCAAATCAATTCGAAGCAGGAGGCTTATCTTCGAATCCATGCGAAACAAATGGTTTAGCTTCAAATACTTGTGATATACATGATTTAGCTTCAACAGCATGCGAAACAAACGAGTTAGCTTCAAATTCATGCGAAACACATGATTTAGATTAAAATCAATGCGAAGTAGAAGGGTTACCTTCGAATCCATGCGAAACAAATGGTTTAGCCGCAAATACTTGTGATATACATGATTCAGCTTCAACTGCATGCGAAACAAACGAGTCAGCTTCAAATCCATACGGAACACATGATTTAGATTAAAATCAATGCGAAGTAGAAGGGTTACCTTCGAATCCATGCGAAACAAATGGTTTAGCCGCAAATACTTGTGATATACATGACTTAGCTTTAACAGCATGCGAAACAAACGAGGTAGCTTCAAATCCATGCGAACACATGATCTAGCATCTAATCAATGCGAAGTAGAAGGCTGATCTTCGAATCCATGCGAAGCAAATGGTTTAGCTTCAAATACTTGTGATATACATGATTTAGCTTCAACAGCATGCGAAACAAACGAGTTAGCTTCAAATCCATGCGAAACACATGATTTAGATTAAAATCAATGCGAAGTAGAAGGGTTACCTTCGAATCCATGCGAAACAAATGGTTTAGCCGCAAATACTTGTGATATACATGATTCAGCTTCAACTGCATGCGAAACAAACGAGTCAGCTTCAAATCCATACGGAACACATGATTTAGATTAAAATCAATGCGAAGTAGAAGGGTTACCTTCGAATCCATGCGAAACAAATGGTTTAGCCGCAAATACTTGTGATATACATGACTTAGCTTTAACAGCATGCGAAACAAACGAGGTAGCTTCAAATCCATGCGAACACATGATTTAGCATCTAATCAATGCGAAGTAGAAGGCTGATCTTCGAATCCATGCGAAGCAAATGGTTTAGCTTCAAATACTTGTGATATACATGATTTAGTTTCAACAGCATGCGAAAAAAACGAGTTAGATTCAAATCCATGCGAAACACATGATTTAGCTTCAAATCAATGCGAAGTAGAAGGGTTACCTTCGAATCCATGCGAAACAAATGGTTTAGCCGCAAATACTTGTGATATACATGACTTAGCTTTAACAGCATGCGAAACAAACGAGGTAGCTTCAAATCCATGCGAACACATGATTTAGCTTCAAATCAATGCGAAGTAGGAGGCTGATCTTCGAATCCATGCTAAGCAAATGGTTTGGCTTCAAATACTTGTGATATGCATGATTTAGCTTCCACAGTATGCGAAACAAACGAGTTAGCTTCAAATCCATGCGAAGCACATGATTTAGCATCTAATCAATGCGAAGTAGAAGGCTGATCTTCGAATCCATGCGAAACAAATGGTTTAGCTTCAAATACTTGTGATATGCATGATTTAGCTTCCACAGTATGCGAAACAAACGAGTTAGCTTCAAATCCATGCGAAACGCATGATTTACCATCTAATAAATGCGAAGTAGAAGGCTGATCTTCGAATCCATGCGAAGCAAATGGTTTAGCTTCAAATACTTGTGATATACATGATTTAGTTTCAACAGCATGCGAAACAAACGAGTTAGATTCAAATCCATTCGAAACACATGATTTAGCTACAAATCAATGCGAAGTAGAAGGGTTACCTTCGAATCCATGCGAAACAAATGGTTTAGCCGCAAATACTTGTGATATACATGACTTAGCTTTAACAGCATGCGAAACAAACGAGGTAGCTTCAAATCCATGCGAACACATGATTTAGCTTCAAATCAATGCGAAGTAGGAGGCTTATCTTCGAATCCATGCGAAACAAATGGTTTAGCTTCAAATACTTGTGATATGCATGATTTAGCTTCCACAGTATGCGAAACAAACGAGTTCGCTTCAAATCCATGCGAAACGCATGATTTACCATCTAATAAATGCGAAGTAGAAGGCTGATCTTCGAATCCATGCTAAGCAAATGGTTTGGCTTCAAATACTTGTGATACACTTGATTTAGCTTCAACAGAATGCAAAACAAACGAGGTAGCTTCAAGTCCATGCGAGCACATGATTTAGCTTCAAATCAATGCGAGGTAGGAGGCTTATCTTCGAATCCATGCGAAACAAATGGTTTAGCTTCAAATACTTGTGATACACTTTATTTAGCTTCAACAGCATGCGAAGCAAACGAGTTAGCTTAAAATCCATGCGAACACATGATTTAGCTTCAAATCAATGCGAAGGAGGAGGCTTACCTTCGAATCCATGCGAAACAAATGGTTTAGCCGCAAATACTTGTGATATACATGATTCAGCTTCAACTGCATGCGAAACAAACGAGTTAGCTTCAAATCCATGCGAAACACATGATTTAGCTTCCTATCAATGCGATGTAGGAGGCTTATCTTCGAATCCATGCGAAACAAATGGTTTAGCTTCAAATACTTGTGATATACATGATTTAGCTTCAACAGCATGCGAAACAAACGAGTTAGCTTGAAATCCATGCGAAACACATGATTTAGATTAAAATCAATGCGAAGTAGAAGGGTTACCTTCGAATCCATGCGAAACAAATGGTTTAGCCGCAAATACTTGTGATATACATGACTTAGCGTCAACAGCATGCGAAACAAACGAGTTAGCTTCAAATCCATGCGAAACACATGATTTAGCTTCAAATCAATGCGAAGTAGAAGGGTTACCTTCGAATCCATGCGAAACAAATGGTTTAGCCGCAAATACTTGTGATATACATGACTTTGCTTTAACAGCATGCGAAACAAACGAGGTAGCTTCAAATCCATGCGAACACATGATTCAGCTTCAAATCAATGCGAAGTAGGAGGCTTACCTTCGAATCCATGCGAAACAAATGGTTTAGCTTCAAATACTTGTGATATGCATGATTTAGCTTCCACAGTATGCGAAACAAACGAGTTAGCTTCAAATCCATGCGAAACACATGATTTAGCTTCAAATCAATTGCGAAGTAGAAGGCTGATCTTCGAATCCATGCTAAGCAAATGGTTTGGCTTCAAATACTTGTGATACACTTGATTTAGCTTCAACAGAATGCAAAACAAACGAGGTAGCTTCAAGTCCATGCGAGCACATTATTTAGCTTCAAATCAATGCGAGGTAGGAGGCTTATCTTCGAATCCATGCGAAACAAATGGTTTAGATTCAAATACTTGTGATATACATGACTTAGCTTCAACAGCATGCGAAACAAACGAGTTAGCTTCAAATCCATGCGAAGCACATGATTTAGAATCTAATCAATGCGAAGTAGAAGGCTGATCTTCGAATCCATGCGAAACAAATGGTTTAGCTTCAAATACTTGTGATACACTTTATTTAGCTTCAACAGCATGCGAAGCAAACGAGTTAGCTTAAAATCCATGCGAACACATGATTTAGCTTCAAATCAATGCGAAGGAGGAGGCTTACCTTCCAATCCATGCGAAACAAATGGTTTAGCCGCAAATACTTGTGATATACATGATTCAGCTTCAACTGCATGCGAAACAAACGAGTTAGCTTCAAGTCCATGCGAGCACATTATTTAGCTTCAAATCAATGCGAGGTAGGAGGCTTATCTTCGAATCCATGCGAAACAAATGGTTTAGCTTCAAATACTTGTGATATACATGACTTAGCTTCAACAGCATGCGAAACAAACGAGTTAGCTTCAAATCCATGCGAAGCACATGATTTAGCATCTAATCAATGCGAAGTAGAAGGCTGATCTTCGAATCCATGCGAAACAAATGGTTTAGCTTCAAATACTTGTGATACACTTTATTTAGCTTCAACAGCATGCGAAGCAAACGAGTTAGCTTAAAATCCATGCGAACACATGATTTAGCTTCAAATCAATGCGAAGGAGGAGGCTTACCTTCGAATCCATGCGAAACAAATGGTTTAGCCGCAAATACTTGTGATATACATGATTCAGCTTCAACTGCATGCGAAACAAACGAGTTAGCTTCAAATCCATGCGAAACACATGATTTAGCTTCAAATCAATTGCGAAGTAGAAGGCTGATCTTCGAATCCATGCTAAGCAAATGGTTTGGCTTCAAATACTTGTGATACACTTGATTTAGCTTCAACAGAATGCAAAACAAACGAGGTAGCTTCAAGTCCATGCGAGCACATTATTTAGCTTCAAATCAATGCGAGGTAGGAGGCTTATCTTCGAATCCATGCGAAACAAATGGTTTAGCTTCAAATACTTGTGATATACATGACTTAGCTTCAACAGCATGCGAAACAAACGAGTTAGCTTCAAATCCATGCGAAGCACATGATTTAGCATCTAATCAATGCGAAGTAGAAGGCTGATCTTCGAATCCATGCGAAACAAATGGTTTAGCTTCAAATACTTGTGATACACTTTATTTAGCTTCAACAGCATGCGAAGCAAACGAGTTAGCTTAAAATCCATGCGAACACATGATTTAGCTTCAAATCAATGCGAAGGAGGAGGCTTACCTTCCAATCCATGCGAAACAAATGGTTTAGCCGCAAATACTTGTGATATACATGATTCAGCTTCAACTGCATGCGAAACAAACGAGTTAGCTTCAAATCCATGCGAAACAGATAATTTAGCTTCAAATCAATGCGAAGTAGGAGGCTTATCTTCGAATCCATGCGAAACAAATGGTTTAGCTTCAAATACTTGTGATATACATGATTTAGCTTTAACAGCATGCGAAACAAACGAGTTAGATTCAAATCCATGCGAAACACATGATTTAGCTTCAAATCAATGCGAAGTAGAAGGGTTACCTTCGAATCCATGCGAAACAAATGGTTTAGCCGCAAATACTTGTGATATACATGACTTAGCTTCAACAGCATGCGAAACATACGAGTTAGCTTCAAATCCATGCGAAACACATGATTTAGCTTCAAATCAATGCGAATTAGAAGGGTTATCTTCGAACACATGCGAAACATATGATATAGCTTCAAATACTTGTGATGTACATGATTTAGCTTCAACAACATGCTAAACAAACGAGTTAGCTTCAAGTCCAAACGAAAAACATGATTTAGTATCAAGTCAACGCGAAGTTGATGGCTTTGCTTCAAATCCATGCGAAACGAATGATTTAGCTTCACATACTTGTGAATATACGTGATATAGCTTCAAATGCAGGCGAAACAAACGAGTTAGCTTCAAGCCCATGCTAAACACATGATTTAGCATCTAATCAATGCGAAGTAGAAGGCTAATCTTCGAATCCATGCGAAACAAATGATATAGCTTCAATTACTTGTGATATACATGACTTAGCTTCAACAGCATGCGAAACAAACGAGTTAGCTTCAAATCCATGCGAAACACATGATTTAGCTTCAAATCAATTCGAAGCAGGAGGCTTATCTTCGAATCCATGCGAAACAAATGGTTTAGCTTCAAATACTTGTGATATACATGATTTAGCTTTAACAGCATGCGAAACAAAGGAGTTAGATTCAAATCCATGCGAAACACATGATTTAGCTTCAAATCAATGCGAAGTAGAAGGGTTACCTTCGAATCCATGCGAAACAAATGGTTTAGCCGCAAATACTTGTGATATACATGACTTAGCTTCAACAGCATGCGAAACATACGAGTTAGCTTCAAATCCATGCGAAACACATGATTTAGCTTCAAATCGATGCGAATTAGAAGGGTTATCTTCGAAGACATGCGAAACATATGATATAGCTTCAAATACTTGTGATATACATGATTTAGCTTCAACAACATGCTAAACAAACGAGTTAGCTTCAAGTCCAAACGAAAAACATGATTTAGTATCAAGTCAACGCGAAGTTGATGGCTTTGCTTCAAATCCATGCGAAACGAATGATTTAGCTTCACATACTTGTGAATTTAAGTGATATTGCTTCAAATGCAGGCGAAACAAACGAGTTAGCTTCAAACCCATGCTAAACACATGATTTAGCATCTAATCAATGCGAAGTAGAAGGCTAATCTTCGAATCCATGCGAAGCAAATGGTTTAGCTTCAAATACTTGTGATATACATGATTTAGTTTCAACAGCATGCGAAACAAACGAGTTAGATTCAAATCCATGCGAAACACATGATTTAGCTTCAAATTAATGCGAAGTAGAAGGGTTACCTTCGAATCCATGCGAAACAAATGGTATAGCCGCAAATACTTGTGATATACATGACTTAGCGTCAACAGCATGCGAAACAAACGAGTTAGCTTCAAATCCATGCGAAACACATGATTTAGCTTCAAATCAATTCGAAGCAGGAGGCTTATCTTCGAATCCATGCGAAACAAATGGTTTAGCTTCAAATACTTGTGATATACATGATTTAGCTTCAACAGCATGCGAAACAAACGAGTTAGCTTCATATCCATGCGAAACACATGATTTAGATTAAAATCAATGCGAAGTAGAAGGGTTACCTTCGAATCCATGCGAAACAAATGGTTTAGCCGCAAATACTTGTGATATACATGATTCAGCTTCAACTGCATGCGAAACAAACGAGTTAGCTTCAACCCCATGCGAAACACATGATTTAGCATCTAATCAATGCGAAGTAGAAGGCTGACATTCGAATCCATGCGAAGCAAATGGTTTAGCTTCAAATACTTGTGATATACATGATTTAGCTTTAACAGCATGCGAAACAAACGAGGTAGCTTCAAATCCATGCGATCACATGATTTAGCTTCAAATCAATGCGAAGTAGGAGGCTTATCTTCGAATCCATGCGAAACAAATGGTTTAGCTTCAAATACTTGTGATATGCATGATTTAGCTTCAACAGAATGCGAAACAAACGAGTTAGCTTCAAATCCATGCGAAACGCATGATTTACCATCTAATAAATGCGAAGTAGAAGGCTGATCTTCGAATCCATGCGAAGCAAATGGTTTGGCTTCAAATACTTGTGATACACTTCATTTAGCTTCAACTGCATGCGAAACAAACGAGTTAGCTTCAAATCCATGCGGAACACATGATTTAGCTTCAAATCAATGCGAAGTGGAAGGCTTATCTTCGAATCCATGCGAAACGAATAGTTTAGGTTCAAATAGTTTTGATATACATGATTCAGCTTCAACTGCCCAGGAAACATACGAGTTAGCTTCAAATCCATGCGAAACACATGAATTAGCATCACGTCAACGCGAAGTTGATGGCTTAGCTTCAAATCCATGCAAAACGAATGATTTAGCTTCACATACTTGAAAATATAAGTGATATGGCTTCAAATGCAGGCGAAACAAACGAGTTACCTTCAAACCCATGCGAAACACATGATTTAGCATCTAATCAATGCGAAGTAGAAGGCTGACCTTCGAATCCATGCGAAGCAAATGGTTTAGCTTCAAATACTTGTGATATACATGATTTAGCTTTAACAGCATGCGAAACAAACGAGGTAGCTTCAAATCCATGCGAACACATGATTTAGCTTCAAATCAATGCGAAGTAGGAGGCTTATCTTCGAATCCATGCGAAACAAATGGTTTAGCTTCAAATACTTGTGATATGCATGATTTAGCTTCAACAGAATGCGAAACAAACGAGTTAGCTTCAAATCCATGCGAAACGCATGATTTACCATCTAATAAATGCGAAGTAGAAGGCTGATCTTCGAATCCATGCGAAGCAAATGGTTTGGCTTCAAATACTTGTGATACACTTGATTTAGCTTCAACAGAATGCGAAACAAACGAGGTAGCGTCAAATCCATGCGAAACACGTGATTTAGCATCTAATCAATGCGAAGTAGAAGGTTGATCTTCGAATCCACGCGAAACAAATGGTTTTGCTTCAAATACTAGTGATACACTTGATTTAGCTTCAACAGCATGCGAAGCAAACGAGTTAGATTCAAATCCATGCGAAACACATGATCTAGCTTCAAATCAATGCAAAGAAGAAGGGTTATCTTCGAATCCATGCGAAACGAATAGTTTAGCTTCAATTACTTGTGATATACATGATTCAGGTTCAACTGCATGCGAAACAAACGAGTTAGCTTCAAATCCATGCGAAACACATGTTTTAGCTTCAAATCAATGCGAAGTAGGGGGCTTATCTTCGAATCCATGCGAAACAAATGGATTAGCTTCAAATACTTGTGATATGCATGATTTAGCTTCAACAGAATGCGAAACAAACGAGTTAGCTTCAAATCCATGCGAAACGCATGATTTACCATCTATTAAATGCGAAGTAGAAGGCTGATCTTCGAATTCATGCGAAGCAAATGGTTTGGCTTCAAATACTTGTGATACACTTGATTTAGCTTCAACAGAATGCGAAACAAACGAGGTAGCTTCCAGTCCATGCGAACACATGATTTAGCTACAAATCAATGCGATGTAGGAGGCTTATCTTCGAATCCATGCGAAACAAATGGTTTAGCTTCAAATACTTGTGATATACATGACTTAGCTTCATCAGCATGCGAAACAAACGAGTTAGCTTCAAATCCATGCGAAACACATGATTTAGCTTCAAATCAATGCGAATTAGAAGGGTTATCTTCGAATCCATGCGAAACATATGATATAGCTTCAAATACTTGTGATATACATGATTTAGCTTCAACAGCATGCGAAACAAACGAGTTAGCTTCAAATCCTTGCGAAACACGTGATTTAGTATCAAGTCAACGCGAAGTTGATGGCTTAGCTTCAAATCCATGCGAAACGAACGAGTTAGCTTCAAACCCATGCAAAACACATGATTTAGCATCTAATCAATGCGAAGTAGAAGGCTAATCTTCTAATCCATGCGAAACAAATGATATAGCTTCAAATACTTGTGATATACATGATTTAGTTTCAACAGCATGCGAAACAAACGAGTTAGCTTCAAATCCATGCGAAACACATGATTTAGCTTCAAATCAATGCGAAGTAGAAGGGTTATCTTCGAATCCATGCGAAACAAATGGTTTAGCTTCAAATACTTGTGATACACTTTATTTAGCTTCAACAGCATGCGAAGCAAACGAGTTAGCTTAAAATCCATGCGAACACATGATTTAGCTTCAAATCAATGCGAAGGAGGAGGCTTACCTTCCAATCCATGCGAAACAAATGGTTTAGCCGCAAATACTTGTGATATACATGATTCAGCTTCAACTGCATGCGAAACAAACGAGTTAGCTTCAAATCCATGCGAAACAGATAATTTAGCTTCAAATCAATGCGAAGTAGGAGGCTTATCTTCGAATCCATGCGAAACAAATGGTTTAGCTTCAAATACTTGTGATATACATGATTTAGCTTTAACAGCATGCGAAACAAACGAGTTAGATTCAAATCCATGCGAAACACATGATTTAGCTTCAAATCAATGCGAAGTAGAAGGGTTACCTTCGAATCCATGCGAAACAAATGGTTTAGCCGCAAATACTTGTGATATACATGACTTAGCTTCAACAGCATGCGAAACATACGAGTTAGCTTCAAATCCATGCGAAACACATGATTTAGCTTCAAATCAATGCGAATTAGAAGGGTTATCTTCGAAGACATGCGAAACATATGATATAGCTTCAAATACTTGTGATGTACATGATTTAGCTTCAACAACATGCTAAACAAACGAGTTAGCTTCAAGTCCAAACGAAAAACATGATTTAGTATCAAGTCAACGCGAAGTTGATGGCTTTGCTTCAAATCCATGCGAAACGAATGATTTAGCTTCACATACTTGTGAATATACGTGATATAGCTTCAAATGCAGGCGAAACAAACGAGTTAGCTTCAAGCCCATGCTAAACACATGATTTAGCATCTAATCAATGCGAAGTAGAAGGCTAATCTTCGAATCCATGCGAAACAAATGATATAGCTTCAATTACTTGTGATATACATGACTTAGCTTCAACAGCATGCGAAACAAACGAGTTAGCTTCAAATCCATGCGAAACACATGATTTAGCTTCAAATCAATTCGAAGCAGGAGGCTTATCTTCGAATCCATGCGAAACAAATGGTTTAGCTTCAAATACTTGTGATATACATGACTTAGCGTCAACAGCATGCGAAACAAACGAGTTAGCTTCAAATCCATGCGAAACACATGATTTAGATTAAAATCAATGCGAAGTAGAAGGCTTATCTTCGAATCCATGCGAAACAAATGGTTTAGCTTCAAATACTTGTGATATACATGATTTAGCTTTAACAGCATGCGAAACAAAGGAGTTAGATTCAAATCCATGCGAAACACATGATTTAGCTTCAAATCAATGCGAAGTAGAAGGGTTACCTTCGAATCCATGCGAAACAAATGGTTTAGCCGCAAATACTTGTGATATACATGATTCAGCTTCAACTGCATGCGAAACAAACGAGTTAGCTTCAACCCCATGCGAAACACATGATTTAGCATCTAATCAATGCGAAGTAGAAGGCTGACATTCGAATCCATGCGAAGCAAATGGTTTAGCTTCAAATACTTGTGATATACATGATTTAGCTTTAACAGCATGCGAAACAAACGAGGTAGCTTCAAATCCATGCGATCACATGATTTAGCTTCAAATCAATGCGAAGTAGGAGGCTTATCTTCGAATCCATGCGAAACAAATGGTTTAGCTTCAAATACTTGTGATATGCATGATTTAGCTTCAACAGAATGCGAAACAAACGAGTTAGCTTCAAATCCATGCGAAACGCATGATTTACCATCTAATAAATGCGAAGTAGAAGGCTGATCTTCGAATCCATGCGAAGCAAATGGTTTGGCTTCAAATACTTGTGATACACTTCATTTAGCTTCAACTGCATGCGAAACAAACGAGTTAGCTTCAAATCCATGCGGAACACATGATTTAGCTTCAAATCAATGCGAAGTGGAAGGCTTATCTTCGAATCCATGCGAAACGAATAGTTTAGGTTCAAATACTTTTGATATACATGATTCAGCTTCAACTGCCCAGGAAACATACGAGTTAGCTTCAAATCCATGCGAAACACATGAATTAGCATCACGTCAACGCGAAGTTGATGGCTTAGCTTCAAATCCATGCAAAACGAATGATTTAGCTTCACATACTTGAAAATATAAGTGATATGGCTTCAAATGCAGGCGAAACAAACGAGTTACCTTCAAACCCATGCGAAACACATGATTTAGCATCTAATCAATGCGAAGTAGAAGGCTGACCTTCGAATCCATGCGAAGCAAATGGTTTAGCTTCAAATACTTGTGATATACATGATTTAGCTTTAACAGCATGCGAAACAAACGAGGTAGCTTCAAATCCATGCGAACACATGATTTAGCTTCAAATCAATGCGAAGTAGGAGGCTTATCTTCGAATCCATGCGAAACAAATGGTTTAGCTTCAAATACTTGTGATATGCATGATTTAGCTTCAACAGAATGCGAAACAAACGAGTTAGCTTCAAATCCATGCGAAACGCATGATTTACCATCTAATAAATGCGAAGTAGAAGGCTGATCTTCGAATCCATGCGAAGCAAATGGTTTGGCTTCAAATACTTGTGATACACTTGATTTAGCTTCAACAGAATGCGAAACAAACGAGGTAGCGTCAAATCCATGCGAAACACGTGATTTAGCATCTAATCAATGCGAAGTAGAAGGTTGATCTTCGAATCCACGCGAAACAAATGGTTTTGCTTCAAATACTAGTGATACACTTGATTTAGCTTCAACAGCATGCGAAGCAAACGAGTTAGATTCAAATCCATGCGAAACACATGATCTAGCTTCAAATCAATGCAAAGAAGAAGGGTTATCTTCGAATCCATGCGAAACGAATAGTTTAGCTTCAATTACTTGTGATATACATGATTCAGGTTCAACTGCATGCGAAACAAACGAGTTAGCTTCAAATCCATGCGAAACACATGTTTTAGCTTCAAATCAATGCGAAGTAGGGGGCTTATCTTCGAATCCATGCGAAACAAATGGATTAGCTTCAAATACTTGTGATATGCATGATTTAGCTTCAACAGAATGCGAAACAAACGAGTTAGCTTCAAATCCATGCGAAACGCATGATTTACCATCTATTAAATGCGAAGTAGAAGGCTGATCTTCGAATTCATGCGAAGCAAATGGTTTGGCTTCAAATACTTGTGAAACACTTGATTTAGCTTCAACAGAATGCGAAACAAACGAGGTAGCTTCCAGTCCATGCGAACACATGATTTAGCTACAAATCAATGCGATGTAGGAGGCTTATCTTCGAATCCATGCGAAACAAATGGTTTAGCTTCAAATACTTGTGATATACATGACTTAGCTTCATCAGCATGCGAAACAAACGAGTTAGCTTCAAATCCATGCGAAACACATGATTTAGCTTCAAATCAATGCGAATTAGAAGGGTTATCTTCGAATCCATGCGAAACATATGATATAGCTTCAAATACTTGTGATATACATGATTTAGCTTCAACAGCATGCGAAACAAACGAGTTAGCTTCAAATCCTTGCGAAACACATGATTTAGTATCAAGTCAACGCGAAGTTGATGGCTTAGCTTCAAATCCATGCGAAACGAACGATTTAGCTTCACATACTTGTGAATATAAGTGATATAGCTTCAAATGCAGGCGAAACAAACGAGTTAGCTTCAAACCCATGCAAAACACATGATTTAGCTTCAAATCAATGCGAATTAGAAGGGTTATCTTCGAATCCATGCGAAACATATGATATAGCTTCAAATACTTGTGATATACATGATTTAGTTTCAACAGCATGCGAAACAAACGAGTTAGCTTCAAATCCATGCGAAACACATGATTTAGCTTCAAATCAATGCGAAGTAGAAGGGTTATCTTCGAATCCATGCGAAACAAATGGTTTAGCTGCAAATATTTGTGATATACATGATTTAGCTTCAACTGCATGCGAAACAAACGAGTTAACTTCAAATCCATGCGAAACACATGAGTTAGCTTCAAATCAATGCGAAGTGCAAGGCTTATCTTCGAATCCATGCGAAACAAATGGTTTAGCTGCAAATATTTGTGATATAAATGATTTAGTTTCAACAGCATGCGATTCAAACGAGTTAGATTCAAATCCATGCTAAACTAATGCTTTAGCTCCAAATCAATGCGAAGTAGAAGGCTAATCTTCTAATCCATGCGAAACGAATAGTTTAGCTTCAAATACTTGTAATATACATGATTTAGCTTCAACAACATGCGAAACAAACGAGTTAGCTTCAAGTCCAAGCAAAAACATGATTTAGCATCAAGTCAACGCGAAGTTGATGGCTTAGCATCAAATCCATGCGAAACGAATGATTTAGCTTCACATACTTGTGAATATAAGTGTTATAGCTTCAAATGCAGGCGAAACAAACGAGCTAGCTTCAAACCCATTCGAAACACATGATTTAGCATCTAATCAATGAGAAGTAGAAGGCTGATCTTCGTATCCATGCGAAACAAATGGATTAGCTTCATATACTTGTGATATACATGATTTAGCCTCAATAGCATGCGAAATAAACGAGTTAGATTCAAATCAATGCGAAGTATAAGGGTTATCTTCGAATCCATGCGAAACAAATGGTTTAGCTGCAAATACTTGTGATATACATGATTTAGCTTCAACTGCATGCGATGCAAACGAGTTAACTTCAAATCCATGCGAAACACATGATTTAGCTTCAAATCAATGCGATGTGGAAGGCTTACCTTCGAATCCATGCGAAGCAAATGGTTTAGCTTCAAATACTTGTGATACACTTGATTTAGCTTCAACAGCATGCGAAACAAACGAGTTAGCTTCAAATCCATGCGAAACACATGATTTAGCTTCAAATCAATGCGAAGTAGGAGGCATATCTTCGATTTCTTGCGATACAATTGGTTTAGCTTCAAATACTTGTGATATACATGATTTAGCTTCAACAACATGCCAAACAAACGAGTTAGCTTCAAATCCATGCGAAACACATGATTTAGCTTCAAATCAATGCGAAGTAGGAGGGTTATCTTCGAATCCATGCGGAACAAATGGTTTAGCTGCAAATACTTGTGATATACATGATTTAGCTTCAACAGCATGCGAAACAAACGAGTTAGATTCAAATCCATGCTAAACACATGCTTTAGCTTCAAATCAATGCGAGGTAGGAGGCTTATCTTCGAATCCATGCGAAAGAAATGGTTTAGCTTCAAATACTTGTGATATACATGATTTAGCTTCAACTGCATGCGAAACAAACGAGCTAGCTTCAAGTCCAAGCGAATAACATGATTTATCATCAAGTCAACGCGAAGTTGACGGCTTAGCTTCAAATAAATGCGAAACGAATGATTTAGCTTCACATACTTGAGAATATAAGTGATATAGCTTCAAATGCAGGTGAAACAAACGAGTTAGCTTCAAACCCATGCGAAACACATGATTTAGCATCTAATCAATGCGAAGTAGAAGGCTGATCTTCGAATCCATGCGAAGCAAATTGTTTAGCTTCAAATACTTGTGATACACTTGATTTAGCTTCAACAGCATGCGAAATAAACGAGTTAGCTTCAAAACCATGCGAAACACATGATTTAGCTTCAAATCAATGCGAGGTAGGAGGCTTATCTTCGAGTCCATGCGAAAGAAATAGTTTAGCTTCAAATACTTGTGATATACATGATTTAGCTTCAACAGCATGCGAAACAAACGAGCTAGCTTCAAGTCCAAGCGAATAACATGATTTATCATCAAGTCAACGCGAAGTTGACGGCTTAGCTTCAAATACATGCGAAACGAATGATTTAGCTTCACATACTTGAGAATATAAGTGATATAGCTTCAAATGCAGGTGAAACAAACGAGTTAGCTTCAAACCCATGCGAAACACATGATTTAGCATCTAATCAATGCGAAGTAGAAGGCTGATCTTCGAATCCATGCGAAGCAAATTGTTTAGCTTCAAATACTTGTGATACACTTTTTTTAGCTTCAACAGCATGCGAATTAAACGAGTTAGCTTCAAAACCATCCGAAACACATGATTTAGCTACAAATCAATGCGAGGTATGAGGCTTATCTTCGAATCCATGCGAAACAAATGGTTTAGCTTCAAATACTATTGATATACATGATTCACCTTCAACTGCATGCGAAACAAACGAGTTAGCTTCAAATCCATGCGAAACACATGATTTACCTTCAAATCAATGCGAATTAGAAGGGATATATTCGAATCCATGCGAAACATATGATATAGCTTCAAATACTTGTGATATACATGATTTAGCTTCAACAGCATGCGAAACAAACGAGTTAGCTTCAAATCCTTGCGAAACACATGATTTAGTATCAAGTCAACGCGAAGTTGATGGCTTAGCTTCAAATCCATGCGAAACGAATGATTTAGCTTCACATACTTGTGAATATAAGTGATATAGCTTCAAATGCAGGCGAAACAAACGAGATAGCTTCAAACCCATGCTAAACACATGATTTAGCATCTAATCAATGCGAAGTAGAAGGCTAATCTTCGAATCCATGCGAAACAAATGATATAGCTTCAAATACTTGTGATATACATGATTTAGTTTCAACAGCATGAGAAACAAACGAGTTAGCTTCAAATCCATGCGAAACACATGATTTAGCTTCAAATCAATGCGAAGTAGAAGGGTTATCTTCGAATCCATGCGAAACAAATGGTTTAGCTGCAAATATTTGTGATATAAATGATTTAGTTTCAACAGCATGCGAAACAAACGAGTTAGATTCAAATCCATGCTAAACACATGCTTTAGCTTCAAATCAATGCGAGGTAGGAGGCTTATCTTCGAATCCATGCGAAAGAAATGGTTTAGCTTCAAATACTTGTGATATACATGATTTAGCTTCAACTGCATGCGAAACAAACGAGCTAGCTTCAAGTCCAAGCGAATAACATGATTTATCATCAAGTCAACGCGAAGTTGACGGCTTAGCTTCAAATAAATGCGAAACGAATGATTTAGCTTCACATACTTGAGAATATAAGTGATATAGCTTCAAATGCAGGTGAAACAAACGAGTTAGCTTCAAACCCATGCGAAACACATGATTTAGCATCTAATCAATGCGAAGTAGAAGGCTGATCTTCGAATCCATGCGAAGCAAATTGTTTAGCTTCAAATACTTGTGATACACTTGATTTAGCTTCAACAGCATGCGAAATAAACGAGTTAGCTTCAAAACCATGCGAAACACATGATTTAGCTTCAAATCAATGCGAGGTAGGAGGCTTATCTTCGAGTCCATGCGAAAGAAATAGTTTAGCTTCAAATACTTGTGATATACATGATTTAGCTTCAACAGCATGCGAAACAAACGAGCTAGCTTCAAGTCCAAGCGAATAACATGATTTATCATCAAGTCAACGCGAAGTTGACGGCTTAGCTTCAAATACATGCGAAACGAATGATTTAGCTTCACATACTTGAGAATATAAGTGATATAGCTTCAAATGCAGGTGAAACAAACGAGTTAGCTTCAAACCCATGCGAAACACATGATTTAGCATCTAATCAATGCGAAGTAGAAGGCTGATCTTCGAATCCATGCGAAGCAAATTGTTTAGCTTCAAATACTTGTGATACACTTTTTTTAGCTTCAACAGCATGCGAATTAAACGAGTTAGCTTCAAAACCATCCGAAACACATGATTTAGCTACAAATCAATGCGAGGTATGAGGCTTATCTTCGAATCCATGCGAAACAAATGGTTTAGCTTCAAATACTATTGATATACATGATTCACCTTCAACTGCATGCGAAACAAACGAGTTAGCTTCAAATCCATGCGAAACACATGATTTACCTTCAAATCAATGCGAATTAGAAGGGATATATTCGAATCCATGCGAAACATATGATATAGCTTCAAATACTTGTGATATACATGATTTAGCTTCAACAGCATGCGAAACAAACGAGTTAGCTTCAAATCCTTGCGAAACACATGATTTAGTATCAAGTCAACGCGAAGTTGATGGCTTAGCTTCAAATCCATGCGAAACGAATGATTTAGCTTCACATACTTGTGAATATAAGTGATATAGCTTCAAATGCAGGCGAAACAAACGAGATAGCTTCAAACCCATGCTAAACACATGATTTAGCATCTAATCAATGCGAAGTAGAAGGCTAATCTTCGAATCCATGCGAAACAAATGATATAGCTTCAAATACTTGTGATATACATGATTTAGTTTCAACAGCATGAGAAACAAACGAGTTAGCTTCAAATCCATGCGAAACACATGATTTAGCTTCAAATCAATGCGAAGTAGAAGGGTTATCTTCGAATCCATGCGAAACAAATGGTTTAGCTGCAAATATTTGTGATATAAATGATTTAGTTTCAACAGCATGCGAAACAAACGAGTTAGATTCAAATCCATGCTAAACACATGCTTTAGCTTCAAATCAATGCGAGGTAGGAGGCTTATCTTCGAATCCATGCGAAAGAAATGGTTTAGCTTCAAATACTTGTGATATACATGATTTAGCTTCAACTGCATGCGAAACAAACGAGCTAGCTTCAAGTCCAAGCGAATAACATGATTTATCATCAAGTCAACGCGAAGTTGACGGCTTAGCTTCAAATAAATGCGAAACGAATGATTTAGCTTCACATACTTGAGAATATAAGTGATATAGCTTCAAATGCAGGTGAAACAAACGAGTTAGCTTCAAACCCATGCGAAACACATGATTTAGCATCTAATCAATGCGAAGTAGAAGGCTGATCTTCGAATCCATGCGAAGCAAATTGTTTAGCTTCAAATACTTGTGATACACTTGATTTAGCTTCAACAGCATGCGAAATAAACGAGTTAGCTTCAAAACCATGCGAAACACATGATTTAGCTTCAAATCAATGCGAGGTAGGAGGCTTATCTTCGAGTCCATGCGAAAGAAATAGTTTAGCTTCAAATACTTGTGATATACATGATTTAGCTTCAACAGCATGCGAAACAAACGAGCTAGCTTCAAGTCCAAGCGAATAACATGATTTATCATCAAGTCAACGCGAAGTTGACGGCTTAGCTTCAAATACATGCGAAACGAATGATTTAGCTTCACATACTTGAGAATATAAGTGATATAGCTTCAAATGCAGGTGAAACAAACGAGTTAGCTTCAAACCCATGCGAAACACATGATTTAGCATCTAATCAATGCGAAGTAGAAGGCTGATCTTCGAATCCATGCGAAGCAAATTGTTTAGCTTCAAATACTTGTGATACACTTTTTTTAGCTTCAACAGCATGCGAATTAAACGAGTTAGCTTCAAAACCATCCGAAACACATGATTTAGCTACAAATCAATGCGAGGTATGAGGCTTATCTTCGAATCCATGCGAAACAAATGGTTTAGCTTCAAATACTATTGATATACATGATTCACCTTCAACTGCATGCGAAACAAACGAGTTAGCTTCAAATCCATGCGAAACACATGATTTACCTTCAAATCAATGCGAATTAGAAGGGATATATTCGAATCCATGCGAAACATATGATATAGCTTCAAATACTTGTGATATACATGATTTAGCTTCAACAGCATGCGAAACAAACGAGTTAGCTTCAAATCCTTGCGAAACACATGATTTAGTATCAAGTCAACGCGAAGTTGATGGCTTAGCTTCAAATCCATGCGAAACGAATGATTTAGCTTCACATACTTGTGAATATAAGTGATATAGCTTCAAATGCAGGCGAAACAAACGAGATAGCTTCAAACCCATGCTAAACACATGATTTAGCATCTAATCAATGCGAAGTAGAAGGCTAATCTTCGAATCCATGCGAAACAAATGATATAGCTTCAAATACTTGTGATATACATGATTTAGTTTCAACAGCATGAGAAACAAACGAGTTAGCTTCAAATCCATGCGAAACACATGATTTAGCTTCAAATCAATGCGAAGTAGAAGGGTTATCTTCGAATCCATGCGAAACAAATGGTTTAGCTGCAAATATTTGTGATATAAATGATTTAGTTTCAACAGCATGCGAAACAAACGAGTTAGATTCAAATCCATGCTAAACACATGCTTTAGCTTCAAATCAATGCGAGGTAGGAGGCTTATCTTCGAATCCATGCGAAAGAAATGGTTTAGCTTCTAATACTTGTGATATACATGATTTAGCTTCAACTGCATGCGAAACAAACGAGCTAGCTTCAAGTCCAAGCGAATAACATGATTTATCATCAAGTCAACGCGAAGTTGACGGCTTAGCTTCAAATAAATGCGAAACGAATGATTTAGCTTCACATACTTGAGAATATAAGTGATATAGCTTCAAATGCAGGTGAAACAAACGAGTTAGCTTCAAACCCATGCGAAACACATGATTTAGCATCTAATCAATGCGAAGTAGAAGGCTGATCTTCGAATCCATGCGAAGCAAATTGTTTAGCTTCAAATACTTGTGATACACTTGATTTAGCTTCAACAGCATGCGCAATAAACGAGTTAGCTTCAAAACCACGCGAAACACATGATTTAGCTTCAAATCAATGCGAGGTAGGAGGCTTATCTTCGAGTCCATGCGAAAGAAATAGTTTAGCTTCAAATACTTGTGATATACATGATTTAGCTTCAACAGCATGCGAAACAAACGAGCTAGCTTCAAGTCCAAGCGAATAACATGATTTATCATCAAGTCAACGCAAAGTTGACGGCTTAGCTTCAAATACATGCGAAACGAATGATTTAGCTTCACATACTTGAGAATATAAGTGATATAGCTTCAAATGCAGGTGAAACAAACGAGTTAGCTTCAAACCCATGCGAAACACATGATTTAGCATCTAATCAATGCGAAGTAGAAGGCTGATCTTCGAATCCATGCGAAGCAAATTGTTTAGCTTCAAATACTTGTGATACACTTTTTTTAGCTTCAACAGCATGCGAATTAAACGAGTTAGCTTCAAAACCATCCGAAACACATGATTTAGCCTCAAATCAATGCGAAGTAGAAGGCTTAGCCTCTAATTAATGCGAAACAAATGGTTTAGCTTCAAATACTTGTGATATACATGATTCACATTCAACTGCATGCGAAACAAACGAGTTAGCTTCAAATCCATGCGAAACACATGATTTAGATTAAAATCAATGCGAAGTAGAAGGCTTATCTTCGAATAAATGCGAAACAAATGATATAGCTTCAAATACTTGTGATATACATGATTTAGTTCCAACAGCATGCGAAACAAACGAGTTAGATTCAAATCCATGCGAAACACATGATTTATCTTCAAATCAATGCGAAGTAGAAGGCTTATCTTCGAAACCATGCGAAACAAATGGATTAGCTTCATATACTTGTGATATACATGATTTAGCTTCAACAGCATGCGAAATAAACGAGTTAGCTTCAAACCCATGCGAAACACATGATTTAGCATCTAATCAATGCGAAGTAGAAGGTTGATCTTCGAATCCACGCGAAACACATGATTTATCTTCAAATTAATGCTAAGTAGAAAGCTTAGCTTCAAATCCATGGGAATCAAATGGTTTAGCTTCAAATACTTTTGATATACATGATTTAGCTTCAACTGCTAGCGAAAAAACGAGTTAGTTTCAAATCCAAGCGAAACACATGATTTAGCCTCAAATCAATGCGAAGTAGAAGGCTTAGCTTCGAATCCATGCGAAGCAAATGGTTTAGCTGCAAATACTTGTGATATACATGATTTAGCTTCAACTGCATGCGAAGCAAACGAGTTAACTTCAAATCCATGCAAAACACATGATTTAGCTTCAAATCAATGCGATGTGGAAGGCTTACCTTCGAATCCATGCGAAGCAAATGGTTTAGCTTCAAATACTTGTGATACACTTGATTTAGCTTCAACAGCATGCGAAACAAACGAGTTAGCTTCAAATCCATGCGAAACACATGATTTAGCTTCAAATCAATGGGAAGTAGGAGGCATATCTTCGATTCCTTGCGATACAAATGGTTTAGCTTCAAATACTTGTGATATACATGATTTAGCTTCAACAGCATGCGAAACAAACGAGTTAGCTTCAAATCCATGCGAATCACATGATTTAGCTTCAAATCAATGCGAAGTAGAAGGGTTATCTTCGCAATCCATGCGAAGCAAATGGTTTAGCTTCAAATACTTGTGATATACATGATTTAGCTTCAACACCATGCGATACAAACGAGTTAGCTTCAAATCCATGCGAAACACATGATTTAGCTTCAAATCAATGCGAAGTAGGAGGCTTATCTTCGATCCCATCCGATACAAATAGTTTAGCTTCAAATACTTGTGACATATATGATTTAGCTTCAACAGCATGCGAAACAAACGAGTTAGCTTCAAATCCATGCGAAACACATGATTTAGCTTCAAATCAATGCGAATTAGAAGGGTTATCTTGGAATCCATGCGAAACGTATGATATAGCTTCAAATACTTGTGATATACATGATTTAGCTTCAACAGCAGGCGAAACAGACGAGTTAGCATGAAATCCATGCGAAACACATGATTTAGCATCAAATCAATGCGAAGTAGAAGGCTGATCTTCGAATTCATGCGAAGCAAATAGTTTAGCTTCAAATACTTGTGATATACATGATTTAGCTTCAAAAGCATGCGAAACAAATGAGTTATATTCAAATCCAAGCGAAACATATGATTTATCTTCAAATCTATGCGAATTAGGAGGGTAGTAATCGAATCCATGCGAAGCAAATGGTTTAGCTTCAAATACTTGTGATATACATGATTTAGCTTCAACAGCATGCGAAACAAACGAGTTAGCTTCAAATCCATGCGAAACACATGATTTAGCTTCAAATCAATGCGAAGTAGGAGGCTTATCTTCGATCCCATGCGATACAAATGGTTTAGCTTCAAATACTTGTGATATACATGATTTAGCTACAACTGCATGCGAAAAAAACGAGTTAGCTTCAAAACCAAGCGAAACACATGATTTAGCCTCAAATCAATGCGAAGTAGAAGGCTTAGCTTCGAATAAATGCGAAACAAATGGTTTAGCTTCAAATACTTGTGATATATATGATTTAGCTTCAACAGCGTGCGATACAAACGAGTTAGCTTCAAATCCATGCGAAACACATGATTTAGCTTCAAATCAATGCGAAGTAGGAGGCTTATCTTCGATCCCATCCGATACAAATAGTTTAGCTTCAAATACTTGTGACATATATGATTTAGCTTCAACAGCATGCGAAACAAACGAGTTAGCTTCAAATCCATGCGAAACACATGATTTAGCTTCAAATCAATGCGAATTTGAAGGGTTATCTTGGAATCCACGCGAAACGTATGATATAGCTTCAAATACTTGTGATATACATGATTTAGCATCAAATCAATGCGAAGTGGAAGGCTTATCTTCGAATCCATGCGAAACGAATAGTTTAGTTTCAAATACTTGTGATATACATGATTCAGCTTCAACTGCATGCGAAACAAACGAGTTAGCTTTAAATCCATGCGAAACACATGATTTAGATTAAAATCAATGCGAAGTAGAAGGCTTATCTTCGAATCCATGCGAAACAAATGGTTTAGCTTCAAATACTTGTGATATACATGATTTAGCTACAACTGCATGCGAAAAAAACGAGTTAGCTTCAAAACCAAGCGAAACACATGATTTAGCCTCAAATCAATGCGAAGTAGAAGGCTTAGCTTCGAATAAATGCGAAACAAATGGTTTAGATTCAAATACTTGTGATATACATGATTTAGCTTCAACAGCATGCGAAACAAACGAGTTAGCTTCAAATCCATGCGAAACACATGATTTAGCATCAGATCAATGCTAAGTAGAAGGCTGATCTTCGAATCCATGCGTAACAAATGGTTTAGCTTCAAATACTTGTGATATACATGATTTAGCTTCAACACCATGCGAAACAATCGAGTTAGCTTCAAATCCATGCGAAACACATGATTTAGCTTCAAATCAATGCGAATTAGAAGGGTCATCTTGGAATCGATGCGAAACGTATGATATAGCTTCAAATACTTGTGATATACATGATTTAGCTTCAACAGCATGAGAAAAATACGAGTTAGCTTCAAAACCAAGCGAAACACATGATTTAGCCTCAAATCAATGCGAAGTAGAAGGCTTAGCTTTCGAATAAATGCGAAACAAATGGTTTAGCTTTAAATACTTGTGATATATATGATTTAGCTTCCACAGCATGCGAAACAAACGAGTTAGCTTCAAATCCATGCGAAACACATGATTTAGCTTCAAATCAATGCGAAGTAGAAGGCTGATCTTCGAATCCATGCGTAACAAATGGTTTAGCTTCAAATACTTGTGATATACATGATTCAGCTTCAACTGCATACGAAACAAACGAGTTAGCTTCAAATCCATGCGAAACACATGATTTAGATTAAAATCAATGCGAAGTACAAGGCTTATCTTCGAATCCACGCGAAACAAATGGTTTAGCTTCAAATACTTGTGATATACATGATTTAGCTACAACTGCATGCGAAAAAAACGAGTTAGCTTCAAAACCAAGCGGAACACATGATTTAGCCTCAAATCAATGCGAAGTAGAAGGCTTAGCTTCGAATAAATGCGAAACAAATGGTTTAGATTCAAATACTTGTGATATACATGATTTAGATTCAACAGCATGCGAAACAAACGAGTTAGCTTCAAATCCATGCGAAACACATGATTTAGCTTCAAATCAATGCGAAGTAGAAGGCTGATCTTCGAATCCATGCGTAACAAATGGTTTAGCTTCAAATACTTGTGATATACATGATTCAGCTTCAACTGCATACGAAACAAACGAGTTAGCTTCAAATCCATGCGAAACACATGATTTAGATTAAAATCAATGCGAAGTAGAAGGCTGATCTTCGAATCCATGCGAAGCAAATGGTTTAGCTTCAAATACTTGTGATATACATGATTTAGCTACAACTGCATGCGAAAAAAACGAGTTAGCTTCAAAACCAAGCGAAACACATGATTTAGCCTCAAATCAATGCGAAGTAGAAGGCTTAGGTTCGAATAAATGCGAAACAAATGGTTTAGCTTCAAATACTTGTGATATATATGATTTAGCTTCAACAGCGTGCGATACAAACGAGTTAGCTTCAAATCCATGCGAAACACATGATTTAGCTTCAAATCAATGCGAAGTAGGAGGCTTATCTTCGATCCCATCCGATACAAATAGTTTAGCTTCAAATACTTGTGACATATATGATTTAGCTTCAACAGCATGCGAAACAAACGAGTTAGCTTCAAATCCATGCGAAACACATGATTTAGCTTCAAATCAATGCGAATTAGAAGGGTTATCTTGGAATCCATGCGAAACGTATGATATAGCTTCAAATACTTGTGATATACATGATTTAGCTTCAACAGCAGGCGAAACAGTCGAGTTAGCATGAAATCCATGCGAAACACATGATTTAGCATCAAATCAATGCGAAGTAGAAGGCTGATCTTCGAATTCATGCGAAGCAAATAGTTTAGCTTCAAATACTTGTGATATACATGATTTAGCTTCAAAAGCATGCGAAACAAATGAGTTATATTCAAATCCAAGCGAAACATATGATTTATCTTCAAATCTATGCGAATTAGGAGGGTAGTAATCGAATCCATGCGAAGCAAATGGTTTAGCTTCAAATACTTGTGATATACATGATTTAGCTTCAACAGCATGCGAAACAAACGAGTTAGCTTCAAATCCATGCGAAACACATGATTTAGCTTCAAATCAATGCGAAGTAGGAGGCTTATCTTCGATCCCATGCGATACAAATGGTTTAGCTTCAAATACTTGTGATATACATGATTTAGCTTCAACAGCATGCGAAACGAACGAGTTAGCTTCAAATCCATGCGAAACACATGATTTAGCTTCAAATCAATGCGATACAAATGGTTTAGCTTCAAATACTTGTGATATACATGATTTAGCTTCAACAGCATGCGAAACAAACGAGTTAGCTTCAAATCCATGCGAAACACATGATTTAGCATCAAATCAATGCGAAGTAGAAGGCTGATCTTCGAATCCATGCGTAACAAATGGTTTAGCTTCAAATACTTGTGATATACATGATTTAGCTTCAACAGCATGAGAAAAATACGAGTTAGCTTCAAAACCAAGCGAAACACATGATTTAGCCTCAAATCAATGCGAAGTAGAAGGCTTAGCTTTCGAATAAATGCGAAACAAATGGTTTAGCTTCAAATACTTGTGATATATATGATTTAGCTTCCACAGCATGCGAAACAAACGAGTTAGCTTCAAATCCATGCGAAACACATGATTTAGCTTCAAATCAATGCGAAGTAGAAGGCTGATCTTCGAATCCATGCGTAACAAATGGTTTAGCTTCAAATACTTGTGATATACATGATTCAGCTTCAACTGCATACGAAACAAACGAGTTAGCTTCAAATCCATGCGAAACACATGATTTAGATTAAAATCAATGCGAAGTAGAAGGCTGATCTTCGAATCCATGCGAAGCAAATGGTTTATCTTCAAATACTTGTGATATACATGATTTAGCTACAACTGCATGCGAAAAAAACGAGTTAGCTTCAAAACCAAGCGAAACACATGATTTAGCCTCAAATCAATGCGAAGTAGAAGGCTTAGCTTCGAATAAATGCGAAACAAATGGTTTAGCTTCAAATACTTGTGATATATATGATTTAGCTTCAACAGCGTGCGATACAAACGAGTTAGCTTCAAATCCATGCGAAACACATGATTTAGCTTCAAATCAATGCGAAGTAGGAGGCTTATCTTCGATCCCATCCGATACAAATAGTTTAGCTTCAAATACTTGTGACATATATGATTTAGCTTCAACAGCATGCGAAACAAACGAGTTAGCTTCAAATCCATGCGAAACACATGATTTAGCTTCAAATCAATGCGAATTTGAAGGGTTATCTTGGAATCCACGCGAAACGTATGATATAGCTTCAAATACTTGTGATATACATGATTTAGCATCAAATCAATGCGAAGTGGAAGGCTTATCTTCGAATCCATGCGAAACGAATAGTTTAGTTTCAAATACTTGTGATATACATGATTCAGCTTCAACTGCATGCGAAACAAACGAGTTAGCTTTAAATCCATGCGAAACACATGATTTAGATTAAAATCAATGCGAAGTAGAAGGCTTATCTTCGAATCCATGCGAAACAAATGGTTTAGCTTCAAATACTTGTGATATACATGATTTAGCTACAACTGCATGCGAAAAAAACGAGTTAGCTTCAAAACCAAGCGAAACACATGATTTAGCCTCAAATCAATGCGAAGTAGAAGGCTTAGCTTCGAATAAATGCGAAACAAATGGTTTAGATTCAAATACTTGTGATATACATGATTTAGCTTCAACAGCATGCGAAACAAACGAGTTAGCTTCAAATCCATGCGAAACACATGATTTAGCTTCAAATCAATGCGAAGTAGAAGGCTGATCTTCGAATCCATGCGTAACAAATGGTTTAGCTTCAAATACTTGTGATATACATGATTCAGCTTCAACTGCATACGAAACAAACGAGTTAGCTTCAAATCCATGCGAAACACATGATTTAGATTAAAATCAATGCGAAGTAGAAGGCTTATCTTCGAATCCATGCGAAACAAATGGTTTAGCTTCAAATACTTGTGATATACATGATTTAGCTACAACTGCATGCGAAAAAAACGAGTTAGCTTCAAAACCAAGCGAAACACATGATTTAGCCTCAAATCAATGCGAAGTAGAAGGCTTAGCTTCGAATAAATGCGAAACAAATGGTTTAGATTCAAATACTTGTGATATACATGATTTAGCTTCAACAGCATGCGAAACAAACGAGTTAGCTTCAAATCCATGCGAAACACAGGATTTAGCATCAGATCAATGCTAAGTAGAAGGCTGATCTTCGAATCCATGCGTAACAAATGGTTTAGCTTCAAATACTTGTGATATACATGATTTAGATTCCACAGCATGCGAAACAAACGAGTTAGCTTCAAATCCATGCGAAACACATGATTTAGCTTCAAATCAATGCGAAGTAGAAGGCTGATCTTCGAATCCATGCGTAACAAATGGTTTAGCTTCAAATACTTGTGATATACATGATTCAGCTTCAACTGCATACGAAACAAACGAGTTAGCTTCAAATCCATGCGAAACACATGATTTAGATTAAAATCAATGCGAAGTAGAAGGCTGATCTTCGAATCCATGCGAAGCAAATGGTTTAGCTTCAAATACTTGTGATATACATGATTTAGCTACAACTGCATGCGAAAAAAACGAGTTAGCTTCAAAACCAAGCGAAACACATGATTTAGCCTCAAATCAATGCGAAGTAGAAGGCTTAGGTTCGAATAAATGCGAAACAAATGGTTTAGCTTCAAATACTTGTGATATATATGATTTAGCTTCAACAGCGTGCGATACAAACGAGTTAGCTTCAAATACATGCGAAACACATGATTTAGCTTCAAATCAATGCGAAGTAGGAGGCTTATCTTCGATCCCATCCGATACAAATAGTTTAGCTTCAAATACTTGTGACATATATGATTTAGCTTCAACAGCATGCGAAACAAACGAGTTAGCTTCAAATCCAAGCGAAACACATGATTTAGCTTCAAATCAATGCGAATTAGAAGGGTTATCTTGGAATCCATGCGAAACGTATGATATAGCTTCAAATACTTGTGATATACATGATTTAGCTTCAACAGCAGGCGAAACAGACGAGTTAGCATGAAATCCATGCGAAACACATGATTTAGCATCAAATCAATGCGAAGTAGAAGGCTGATCTTCGAATTCATGCGAAGCAAATAGTTTAGCTTCAAATACTTGTGATATACATGATTTAGCTTCAAAAGCATGCGAAACAAATGAGTTATATTCAAATCCAAGCGAAACATATGATTTATCTTCAAATCTATGCGAATTAGGAGGGTAGTAATCGAATCCATGCGAAGCAAATGGTTTAGCTTCAAATACTTGTGATATACATGATTTAGCTTCAACAGCATGCGAAACAAACGAGTTAGCTTCAAATCCATGCGAAACACATGATTTAGCTTCAAATCAATGCGAAGTAGGAGGCTTATCTTCGATCCCATGCGATACAAATGGTTTAGCTTCAAATACTTGTGATATACATGATTTAGCTTCAACAGCATGCGAAACGAACGAGTTAGCTTCAAATCCATGCGAAACACATGATTTAGCTTCAAATCAATGCGATACAAATGGTTTAGCTTCAAATACTTGTGATATACATGATTTAGCTTCAACAGCATGCGAAACAAACGAGTTAGCTTCAAATCCATGCGAAACACATGATTTAGCATCAAATCAATGCGAAGTAGAAGGCTGATCTTCGAATCCATGCGAAGCAAATGGTTTAGCTTCAAATACTTGTGATATACATGATTTAGCTTCAACAGCATGCGAAACAAATGAGTTATATTCAAATCCAAGCGAAACAAATGATTTATCTTCAAATCAATGCGAAGTGGAAGGCTTATCTTCGAATCCATGCGAAACGAATAGTTTAGCTTCAAATACTTGTGATATACATGATTCAGCTTCAACTGCATGCGAAACAAACGCGTTAGCTTCAAATCCATGCGAAACACATGATTTAGCATCAAATCAATGCTAAGTAGAAGGCTGATCTTCGAATACATGCGTAACAAATGGTTTAGCTTCAAATACTTGTGATATACATGATTTAGCTTCAACACCATGCGAAACAATCCAGTTATCTTCAAATCCATGCGAAACACATGATTTAGCTTCAAATCAATGCGAATTAGAAGGGTCGTCTTGGAATCCATGCGAAACGTATGATAAAGCTCCAAATACTTGTGATATACATGATTTAGCTTCAACAGCATGCGAAAAATACGAGTTAGCTTCAAAACCAAGCGAAACACATGATTTAGCCTCAAATCAATGCGAAGTAGAAGGCTTAGCTTTCGAATAAATGCGAAACAAATGGTTTAGCTTCAAATACTTGTGATATATATGATTTAGCTTCAACAGCATGCGAAACAAACGAGTTAGCTTCAAATCCATGCGAAACACATGATTTAGCTTCAAATCAATGCGAAGTAGAAGGCTGATCTTCGAATCCATGCGTAACAAATGGTTTAGCTTCAAATACTTGTGATATACATGATTCAGCTTCAACTGCATGCGAAACAAACGAGTTAGCTTCAAATCCATGCGAAACACATGATTTAGATTAAAATCAATGCGAAGTAGAAGGCTGATCTTCGAATCCATGCGAAGCAAATAGTTTAGCTTCAAATACTTGTGATATACATGATTTAGCTACAACTGCATGCGAAAAAAACGAGTTAGCTTCAAAACCAAGCGAAACACATGATTTAGCCTCAAATCAATGCGAAGTAGAAGGCTTAGCTTCTAATAAATGCGAAACAAATGGTTTAGCTTCAAATACTTGTGATATATATGATTTAGCTTCAACAGCGTGCGATACAAACGAGTTAGCTTCAAATCCATGCGAAACACATGATTTAGCATCAAATCAATGCGTAGTAGAAGGCTGATCTTCGAATCCATGCGAAGCAAATGGTTTAGCTTCAAATACTTGTGATATACATGATTTAGCTTCAAAAGCATGCGAAACAAACGCGTTAGCTTCAAATCCATGCGAAACACATGATTTAGCATCAAATCAATGCTAAGTAGAAGGGTTATCTTGGAATCCATGCGAAACGTATTATATAGCTTCAAATACTTGTGATATACATGATTTAGCTTCAACAGCATGCGAAACAAACGAGTTAGCTTCAAAACCAAGCGAAACACATGATTTAGCCTCAAATCAATGCGAAGTAGAAGGCTTAGCTTCGAATAAATGCGAAACAAATGGTTTAGCTTCAAATACTTGTGATATATATGATTTAGCTTCAACAGCATGCGAAACAAACGCGTTAGCTTCAAATCCATGCGAAACACATGATTTAGCATCAAATCAATGCGAAGTAGAAGGCTGATCTTCGAATCCATGCGTAACAAATGGTTTAGCTTCAAATACTTGTGATATATATGATTTAGCTTCAACAGCATGCGAAAAATACGAGTTAGCTTCAAAACCAAGCGAAACACATGATTTAGCCTCAAATCAATGCGAAGTAGAAGGCTTAGCTTTCGAATAAATGCGAAACAAATGGTTTAGCTTCAAATACTTGTGATATATATGATTTAGTTTGAACAGCATGCGAAACAAACGAGTTAGCTTCAAATCCATGCGAAACACATGATTTAGCTTCAAATCAATGCCATGTAGAAGGCTGATCTTCGAATCCATGCGTAACAAATGGTTTAGCTTCAAATACTTGTGATATACATGATTCAGCTTCAACTGCATGCGAAACAAACGAGTTAGCTTCAAATCCATGCGAAACACATGATTTAGATTAAAATCAATGCGAAGTAGAAGGCTGATCTTCGAATCCATGCGAAGCAAATGGTTTAGCTTCAAATACTTGTGATATACATGATTTAGCTACAACTGCATGCGAAAAAAACGAGTTAGCTTCAAAACCAAGCGAAACACAAGATTTAGCCTCAAATCAATGCGAAGTAGAAGGCTTAGCTTGTAATAAATGCGAAACAAATGGTTTAGCTTCAAATACTTGTGATATATATGATTTAGCTTCAACAGCATGCGAAACAAACGAGTTAGCTTCAAATCCATGCGAAACACATGATTTAGTTTCAAATCAATGCGAATTAGAAGGGTTATCTTGGAATCCATGCGAAACGTATGATATAGCTTCAAATACTTGTGATATACATGATTTAGCTTCAACAGCATGCGAAACAAACGAGTTAGCTTCAAAACCAAGCGAAACACATGATTTAGCCTCAAATCAATGCGAAGTAGAAGGCTTAGCTTCGAATCCATGCGAAGCAAATGGTTTAGCTTCAAATACTTGTGATATACATGATTTAGCTTCAACAGCATGCGAAACAAACGAGTTAGCTTCAAATCCATGCGAAACACATGATTTAGCTTCAAATCAATGCGAAGTAGGAGGCTTATCTTCGATCCCATGCGATACAAATGGTTTAGCTTCAAATACTTGTGATATACATGATTTAGCTTCAAAAGCATGCGAAACAAACGCGTTAGCTTCAAATCCATGCGAAACACATGATTTAGCATCAAATCAATGCGAAGTAGAAGGCTGCTCTTCGTATCCATGCAAAGCAAATGGTTTAGCTTCAAATACTTGTGATATACAAGATTTTTAGCTTCAACAGCATGCGAAACAAATGAGTTATATTCAAATCCAAGCGAAACAAATGATTTATCTTCAAATCAATGCGAAGTGGAAGGCTTATCTTCGAATCCATGCGAAACGAATAGTTCAGCTTCAAATACTTGTGATATACATGATTCAGCTTCAACAGCATGCGAAACAAACGAGTTAGCTTCAAATCCATGCGAAACACATGATTTAGCATCAAATCAATGCGTAGTAGAAGGCTGATCTTCGAATCCATGCGAAGCAAATGGTTTAGCTTCAAATACTTGTGATATACATGATTTAGCTTCAAAAGCATGCGAAACAAACGCGTTAGCTTCAAATCCATGCGAAACACATGATTTAGCATCAAATCAATGCTAAGTAGAAGGCTGATCTTCGAATACATGCGTAACAAATGGTTTAGCTTCAAATACTTGTGATATACATGATTTAGCTTCAACAGCATGCGAAACAAACGAGTTAGCTTCAAATCCATGCGAAACACATGATTTAGCTTCAAATCAATGCGAAGTAGAAGGCTGATCTTCGAATCCATGCGAAACGTATGATATAGCTTCAAATACTTGTGATATACATGATTTAGCTTCAACAGCATGCGAAAAATACGAGTTAGCTTCAAAACCAAGCGAAACACATGATTTAGCCTCAAATCAATGCGAAGTAGAAGGCTTAGCTTTCGAATAAATGCGAAACAAATGGTTTAGCTTCAAATACTTGTGATATATATGATTTAGCTTCAACAGCATGCGAAACAAACGAGTTAGCTTCAAATCCATGCGAAACACATGATTTAGCTTCAAATCAAGGCGAAGTAGAAGGCTGATCTTCGAATCCATGCGGAACGTATGATATAGCTTCAAATACTTGTGATATACATGATTTAGCTTCAACAGCATGCGAAAAATACGAGTTAGCTTCAAAACCAAGCGAAACACATGATTTAGCCTCAAATCAATGCGAAGTAGAAGGCTTAGCTTTCGAATAAATGCGAAACAAATGGTTTAGCTTCAAATACTTGTGATATACATGATTTAGCTACAACTGCATGCGAAAAAAACGAGTTAGCTTCAAAACCAAGCGAAACACATGATTTAGCCTCAAATCAATGCGAAGTAGAAGGCTTAGCTTCGAATAAATGCGAAACAAATGGTTTAGCTTCAAATACTTGTGATATATATGATTTAGCTTCAGAAGCGTGCGATACAAACGAGTTAGCTTCAAATCCATGCGAAACACATGATTTAGCTTCAAATCAATGCGAAGTAGGAGGCTTATCTTCGATCCCATCCGATACAAATAGTTTAGCTTCAAATACTTGTGACATATATGATTTAGCTTCAACAGCATGCGAAACAAACGAGTAAGCTTCAAATCCATGCGAAACACATGATTTAGCTTCAAATCAATGCGAATTAGAAGGGTTATCTTGGAATCCATGCGAAACGTATGATATAGCTTCAAATACTTGTGATATACATGATTTAGCTTCAACAGCAGGCGAAACAGACGAGTTAGCATGAAATCCATGCGAAACACATGATTTAGCTTCAAATCAATGCGAAGTAGGAGGCTTATCTTCGATCCCATGCGATACAAATGGTTTAGCTTCAAATACTTGTGATATACATGATTTAGCTTCAACAGCATGCGAAACAAACGAGTTAGCTTCAAATCCATGCGAAACACATGATTTAGCTTCAAATCAATGCGATACAAATGGTTTAGCTTCAAATGCTTGTGATGTACATGAGTTAGCTTCAACAGCATGCGAAACAAACGAGTTAGCTTCAAATCCATGCGAAACACATGATTTAGCATCAAATCAATGCGAAGTAGAAGGCTGATCTTCGAATCCATGCGAAGCAAATGGTTTAGCTTCAAATACTTGTGATATACATGATTTAGCTTCAACAGCATGCGAAACAAATGAGTTATATTCAAATCCAAGCGAAACAAATGATTTATCTTCAAATCAATGCGAAGTGGAAGGCTTATCTTCGAATCCATGCGAAACGAATAGTTTAGCTTCAAATACTTGTGATATACATGATTCAGCTTCAACTGCATGCGAAACAAACGCGTTAGCTTCAAATCCATGCGAAACACATGATTTAGCATCAAATCAATGCTAAGTAGAAGGCTGATCTTCGAATACATGCGTAACAAATGGTTTAGCTTCAAATACTTGTGATATACATGATTTAGCTTCAAAAGCATGCGAAACAAACGCGTTAGCTTCAAATCCATGCGAAACACATGATTTAGCATCAAATCAATGCTAAGTAGAAGGCTGATCTTCGAATACATGCGTAACAAATGGTTTAGCTTCAAATACTTGTGATATACATGATTTAGCTTCAACACCATGCGAAACAAACGAGTTAGCTTCAAATCCATGCGAAACACATGATTTAGCTTCAAATCAATGCGAATTAGAAGGGTCGTCTTGGAATCCATGCGAAACGTATGATATAGCTTCAAATACTTGTGATATACATGATTTAGCTTCAACAGCATGCGAAAAATACGAGTTAGCTTCAAAACCAAGCGAAACACATGATTTAGCCTCAAATCAATGCGAAGTAGAAGGCTTAGCTTTCGAATAAATGCGAAACAAATGGTTTAGCTTCAAATACTTGTGATATATATGATTTAGCTTCAACAGCATGCGAAACAAACGAGTTAGCTTCAAATCCATGCGAAACACATGATTTAGCTTCAAATCAATGCGAAGTAGAAGGCTGATCTTCGAATCCATGCGTAACAAATGGTTTAGCTTCAAATACTTGTGATATACATGATTCAGCTTCAAATCAATGCGAAGTAGAAGGCTGATCTTCAAATCCATGCGAAACACATGATTTAGATTAAAATCAATGCGAAGTAGAAGACTGATCTTCGAATCCATGCGAAGCAAACGGTTTAGCTTCAAATACTTGTGATATACATGATTTAGCTACAACTGCATGCGAAAAAAACGAGTTAGCTTCAAAACCAAGCGAAACACATGATTTAGCCTCAAATCAATGCGAAGTAGAAGGCTTAGCTTCTAATAAATGCGAAACAAATGGTTTAGCTTCAAATACTTGTGATATATATGATTTAGCTTCAACAGCGTGCGATACAAACGAGTTAGCTTCAAATCCATGCGAAACACATGATTTAGCTTCAAATCAATGCAAAGTAGGAGGCTTATCTTCGATCCCATCCGATACAAATAGTTTAGCTTCAAATACTTGTGATATATATGATTTAGCTTCAACAGCATGCGAAACAAACGAGTTAGCTTCAAATGCATGCGAAACACATGATTTAGTTTCAAATCATTTGCGAATTAGAAGGGTTATCTTGGAATCCATGCGAAACGTATTATATAGCTTCAAATACTTGTGATATACATGATTTATCTTCAACAGCATGCGAAAAATACGAGTTAGCTTCAAAACCAAGCGAAACACATGATTTAGCCTCAAATCAATGCGAAGTAGAAGGCTTAGCTTTCGAATAAATGCGAAACAAATGGTTTAGCTTCAAATACTTGTGATATATATGATTTAGCTTCAACAGCATGCGAAACAAACGAGTTATCTTCAAATCCATGCGAAACACATGATTTAGCTTCAAATCAATGCGAAGTAGAAGGCTGATCTTCGAATCCATGCGTAACAAATGGTTTAGCTTCAAATACTTGTGATGTATATGATTTAGCTTCAACAGCATGCGAAACAAACGCGTTAGCTTCAAATCCATGCGAAACACATGATTTAGCTTCAAATCAATGCGAAGTAGAAGGCTGATCTTCGTATCCATGCGAAGCATATGGTTTAGCTTCAAATACTTTTGATACACTTGAGTTAGCTTCAACAGCATGCGAAACAAACGAGTTAGCTTCAAATCCTTGCGAAACGCATGATTTAGCTTCAAATCAATGCGAAGTAGAAGGCTGATCTTCGAATCCATGCGAAGCAAATGGTTTAGCTTCAAATACTTGTGATATACATGATTTAGCTTCAACAGCATGCGAAAAATACGAGTTAGCTTCAAAACCAAGCGAAACACATGATTTAGCCTCAAATCAATGCGAAGTAGAAGGCTTAGCTTTCGAATAAATGCGAAACAAATGGTTTAGCTTCAAATACTTGTGATATATATGATTTAGCTTCAACAGCATGCGAAACAAACGCGATAGCTTCAAATCCATGCGAAACACATGATTTAGTTTCAAATCAATGCGAATTAGAAGGGTTATCTTGGAATCCATGCGAAACGTATGATATAGCTTCAAATACTTGTGATATACATGATTTAGCTTCAACAGCATGCGAAACAAACGAGTTAGCTTCAAAACCAAGCGAAACACATGATTTAGCCTCAAATCAATGCGAAGTAGAAGGCTTAGCTTCGAATCCATGCGAAGCAAATGGTTTAGCTTCAAATACTTGTGATATACATGATTTAGCTTCAACAGCATGCGAAACAAACGAGTTAGCTTCAAATCCATGCGAAACACATGATTTAGCTTCAAATCAATGCGAAGTAGGAGGCTTATCTTCGATCCCATGCGATACAAATGGTTTAGCTTCAAATACTTGTGATATACATGATTTAGCTTCAAAAGCATGCGAAACAAACGCGTTAGCTTCAAATCCATGCGAAACACATGATTTAGCATCAAATCAATGCGAAGTAGAAGGCTGCTCTTCGTATCCATGCAAAGCAAATGGTTTAGCTTCAAATACTTGTGATATACAAGATTTTTAGCTTCAACAGCATGCGAAACAAATGAGTTATATTCAAATCCAAGCGAAACAAATGATTTATCTTCAAATCAATGCGAAGTGGAAGGCTTATCTTCGAATCCATGCGAAACGAATAGTTCAGCTTCAAATACTTGTGATATACATGATTCAGCTTCAACAGCATGCGAAACAAACGAGTTAGCTTCAAATCCACGCGAAACACATGATTTAGCTTCAAATCAATGCGAAGTAGAAGGCTGATCTTCGTATCCATGCGAAGCATATGGTTTAGCTTCAAATACTTTTGATACACTTGAGTTAGCTTCAACAGCATGCGAAACAAACGAGTTAGCTTCAAATCCTTGCGAAACGCATGATTTAGCTTCAAATCAATGCGAATTAGAAGGGTCGTCTTGGAATCCATGCGAAACGTATGATATAGCTTCAAATACTTGTGATATACATGATTTAGCTTCAACAGCATGCGAAAAATACGAGTTAGCTTCAAAACCAAGCGAAACACATGATTTAGCCTCAAATCAATGCGAAGTAGAAGGCTTAGCTTTCGAATAAATGCGAAACAAATGGTTTAGCTTCAAATACTTGTGATATATATGATTTAGCTTCAACAGCATGCGAAACAAACGAGTTATCTTCAAATCCATGCGAAACACATGATTTAGCTTCAAATCAATGCGAAGTAGAAGGCTGATCCTCGAATCCATGCGTAACAAATGGTTTAGCTTCAAATACTTGTGATATACATGATTCAGCTTCAACTGCATGCGAAACAAACGAGTTAGCTTCAAATCCATGCGAAACACATGATTTAGATTAAAATCAATGCGAAGTAGAAGGCTGATCTTCGAATCCATGCGAAGCAAATGGTTTAGCTTCAAATACTTCTGATATACATGATTTAGCTTCAACAGCATGCGAAACAAACGAGTTAGCTTCAAATCCATGCGAAACACATGATTTAGCATCAAATCAATGCGAAGTAGAAGGCTGATCTTCGAATCCATGCGAAGCAAATGGTTTAGCTTCAAATGCTTGTGATATACATGATTTAGCTTCAAAAGCATGCGAAACAAACGCGTTAGCTTCAAATCCATGCGAAACACATGATTTAGTTTCAAATCAATGCGAATTAGAAGGGTTATCTTGGAATCCATGCGAAACGTATGATATAGCTTCAAATACTTGTGATATACATGATTTAGCTTCAACAGCATGCGAAACAAACGAGTTAGCTTCAAAACCAAGCGAAACACATGATTTAGCCTCAAATCAATGCGAAGTAGAAGGCTTAGCTTCGAATCCATGCGAAGCAAATGGTTTAGCTTCAAATACTTGTGATATACATGATTTAGCTTCAACAGCATGCGAAACAAACGAGTTAGCTTCAAATCCATGCGAAACACATGATTTAGCTTCAAATCAATGCGAAGTAGGAGGCTTATCTTCGATCCCATGCGATACAAATGGTTTAGCTTCAAATACTTGTGATATACATGATTTAGCTTCAAAAGCATGCGAAACAAACGCGTTAGCTTCAAATCCATGCGAAACACATGATTTAGCATCAAATCAATGCGAAGTAGAAGGCTGCTCTTCGTATCCATGCAAAGCAAATGGTTTAGCTTCAAATACTTGTGATATACAAGATTTTTAGCTTCAACAGCATGCGAAACAAATGAGTTATATTCAAATCCAAGCGAAACAAATGATTTATCTTCAAATCAATGCGAAGTGGAAGGCTTATCTTCGAATCCATGCGAAACGAATAGTTCAGCTTCAAATACTTGTGATATACATGATTCAGCTTCAACAGCATGCGAAACAAACGAGTTAGCTTCAAATCCACGCGAAACACATGATTTAGCATCAAATCAATGCGAAGTAGAAGGCTGATCTTCGAATCCATGCGAAGCAAATGGTTTAGCTTCAAATACTTGTGATATACATGATTTAGCTTCAAAAGCATGCGAAACAAACGCGTTAGCTTCAAATCCATGCGAAACACATGATTTAGCATCAAATCAATGCTAAGTAGAAGGCTGATCTTCGAATACATGCGTAACAAATGGTTTAGCTTCAAATACTTGTGATATACATGATTTAGCTTCAACACCATGCGAAACAATCCAGTTAGCTTCAAATCCATGCGAAACACATGACTTAGCTTCAAATCAATGCGAATTAGAAGGGTCGTCTTGGAATCCATGCGAAACGTATGATATAGCTTCAAATACTTGTGATATACATGATTTAGCTTCAACAGCATGCGAAAAATACGAGTTAGCTTCAAAACCAAGCGAAACACATGATTTAGCCTCAAATCAATGCGAAGTAGAAGGCTTAGCTTTCGAATAAATGCGAAACAAATGGTTTAGCTTCAAATACTTGTGATATATATGATTTAGCTTCAACAGCATGCGAAACAAACGAGTTAGCTTCAAATCCATGCGAAACACATGATTTAGCTTCAAATCAATGCGAAGTAGAAGGCTGATCTTCGAATCCATGCGAAACGTATGATATAGCTTCAAATACTTGTGATATACATGATTTAGCTTCAACAGCATGCGAAAAATACGAGTTAGCTTCAAAACCAAGCGAAACACATGATTTAGCCTCAAATCAATGCGATGTAGAAGGCTTAGCTTCGAATAAATGCGAAACGTATGATATAGCTTCAAATACTTGTGATATACATGATTTAGCTTCAACAGCAGGCGAAACAAACGAGTTAGCTTCAAATCCATGCGAAACACATGATTTAGCTTCAAATCAATGCGAATTAGAAGGGTTATCTTGGAATCCATGCGAAACGTATGATATAGCTTCAAATACTTGTGATATACATGATTTAGCTTCAACAGCAGGCGAAACAGACGAGTTAGCATGAAATCCATGCGAAACACATGATTTAGCTTCAAATCAATGCGAAGTAGGAGGCTTATCTTCGATCCCATGCGATACAAATGGTTTAGCTTCAATACTTGTGATATACATGATTTAGCTTCAACAGCATGCGAAACAAACGAGTTAGCTTCAAATCCATGCGAAACACATGATTTAGCTTCAAATCAATGCGATACAAATGGTTTAGCTTCAAATGCTTGTGATATACATGATTTAGCTTCAACAGCATGCGAAACAAACGAGTTAGCTTCAAATCCATGCGAAACACATGATTTAGCTTCAAATCAATGCGAAGTAGGAGGCTTATCTTCGATCCCATGCGATACAAATGGTTTAGCTTCAAATACTTGTGATATACATGATTTAGCTTCAAAAGCATGCGAAACAAACGCGTTAGCTTCAAATCCATGCGAAACACATGATTTAGCATCAAATCAATGCGAAGTAGAAGGCTGCTCTTCGTATCCATGCAAAGCAAATGGTTTAGCTTCAAATACTTGTGATATACAAGATTTTTAGCTTCAACAGCATGCGAAACAAATGAGTTATATTCAAATCCAAGCGAAACAAATGATTTATCTTCAAATCAATGCGAAGTGGAAGGCTTATCTTCGAATCCATGCGAAACGAATAGTTCAGCTTCAAATACTTGTGATATACATGATTCAGCTTCAACAGCATGCGAAACAAACGAGTTAGCTTCAAATCCACGCGAAACACATGATTTAGCATCAAATCAATGCGAAGTAGAAGGCTGATCTTCGAATCCATGCGAAGCAAATGGTTTAGCTTCAAATACTTGTGATATACATGATTTAGCTTCAAAAGCATGCGAAACAAACGCGTTAGCTTCAAATCCATGCGAAACACATGATTTAGCATCAAATCAATGCTAAGTAGAAGGCTGATCTTCGAATACATGCGTAACAAATGGTTTAGCTTCAAATACTTGTGATATACATGATTTAGCTTCAACACCATGCGAAACAATCCAGTTAGCTTCAAATCCATGCGAAACACATGACTTAGCTTCAAATCAATGCGAATTAGAAGGGTCGTCTTGGAATCCATGCGAAACGTATGATATAGCTTCAAATACTTGTGATATACATGATTTAGCTTCAACAGCATGCGAAAATACGAGTTAGCTTCAAAACCAAGCGAAACACATGATTTAGCCTCAAATCAATGCGAAGTAGAAGGCTTAGCTTTCGAATAAATGCGAAACAAATGGTTTAGCTTCAAATACTTGTGATATATATGATTTAGCTTCAACAGCATGCGAAACAAACGAGTTAGCTTCAAATCCATGCGAAACACATGATTTAGCTTCAAATCAATGCGAAGTAGAAGGCTGATCTTCGAATCCATGCGAAACGTATGATATAGCTTCAAATACTTGTGATATACATGATTTAGCTTCAACAGCATGCGAAAAATACGAGTTAGCTTCAAAACCAAGCGAAACACATGATTTAGCCTCAAATCAATGCGAAGTAGAAGGCTTAGCTTTCGAATAAATGCGAAACAAATGGTTTAGCTTCAAATACTTGTGATATACATGATTTAGCTACAACTGCATGCGAAAAAAACGAGTTAGCTTCAAAACCAAGCGAAACACATGATTTAGCCTCAAATCAATGCGATGTAGAAGGCTTAGCTTCGAATAAATGCGAAACAAATGGTTTAGCTTCAAATACTTGTGATATATACGATTTAGCTTCAACAGCGTGCGATACAAACGAGTTAGCTTCAAATCCATGCGAAACACATGATTTAGCTTCAAATCAATGCGAAGTAGGAGGCTTATCTTCGATCCCATCCGATACAAATAGTTTAGCTTCAAATACTTGTGACATATATGATTTAGCTTCAACAGCATGCGAAACAAACGAGTTAGCTTCAAATCCATGCGAAACACATGATTTAGCTTCAAATCAATGCGAATTAGAAGGGTTATCTTGGAATCCATGCGAAACGTATGATATAGCTTCAAATACTTGTGATATACATGATTTAGCTTCAACAGCAGGCGAAACAGACGAGTTAGCATGAAATCCATGCGAAACACATGATTTAGCTTCAAATCAATGCGAAGTAGGAGGCTTATCTTCGATCCCATGCGATACAAATGGTTTAGCTTCAAATACTTGTGATATACATGATTTAGCTTCAACAGCATGCGAAACAAACGAGTTAGCTTCAAATCCATGCGAAACACATGATTTAGCTTCAAATCAATGCGATACAAATGGTTTAGCTTCAAATGCTTGTGATATACATGATTTAGCTTCAACAGCATGCGAAACAAACGAGTTAGCTTCAAATCCATGCGAAACACATGATTTAGCATCAAATCAATGCGAAGTAGAAGGCTGATCTTCGAATCCATGCGAAGCAAATGGTTTAGCTTCAAATACTTGTGATATACATGATTTAGCTTCAACAGCATGCGAAACAAATGAGTTATATTCAAATCCAAGCGAAACAAATGATTTATCTTCAAATCAATGCGAAGTGGAAGGCTTATCTTCGAATCCATGCGAAACGAATAGTTTAGCTTCAAATACTTGTGATATACATGATTCAGCTTCAACTGCATGCGAAACAAACGCGTTAGCTTCAAATCCATGCGAAACACATGATTTAGCATCAAATCAATGCTAAGTAGAAGGCTGATCTTCGAATACATGCGTAACAAATGGTTTAGCTTCAAATACTTGTGATATACATGATTTAGCTTCAACAGCATGCGAAACAAACGAGTTAGCTTCAAATCCATGCGAAACACATGATTTAGCTTCAAATCAATGCGAAGTAGGAGGCTTATCTTCGATCCCATGCGATACAAATGGTTTAACTTCAAATACTTGTGATATACATGATTTAGCTTCAACAGCATGCGAAACAAACGAGTTAGCTTCAAATCCTTGCGAAACACATGATTTAGCTTCAAATCAATGCGAATTAGAAGGGTCGTCTTGGAATCCATGCGAAACGTATGATATAGCTTCAAATACTTGTGATATACATGATTTAGCTTCAACAGCATGCGAAAAATACGAGTTAGCTTCAAAACCAAGCGAAACACATGATTTAGCCTCAAATCAATGCGAAGTGGAAGGCTTAGCTTTCGAATAAATGCGAAACAAATGGTTTAGCTTCAAATACTTGTGATATATATGATTTAGCTTCAACAGCGTGCAATACAAACGAGTTAGCTTCAAATCCATGCGAAACACATGATTTAGCTTCACATCAATGCGAAGTAGGAGGCTTATCTTCGATCCCATCCGATACAAATAGTTTAGCTTCAAATACTTGTGACATATATGATTTAGCTTCAACAGCATGCGAAACAAACGAGTTAGCTTCAAATCCATGCGAAACACATGATTTAGCTTCAAATCAATGCGAATTAGAAGGGTTATCTTGAAATCCATGCGAAACGTATTATATAGCTTCAAATACTTGTGATATACATGATTTAGCTTCAACAGCATGCGAAACAAACGAGTTAGCTTCAAAACCAAGCGAAACACATGATTTAGCCTCAAATCAATGCGAAGTAGAAGGCTTAGCTTCGAATAAATGCGAAACAAATGGTTTAGCTTCAAATACTTGTGATATATATGATTTAGCTTCAACAGCATGCGAAACAAACGCGTTAGCTTCAAATCCATGCGAAACACATGATTTAGCATCAAATCAATGCGAAGTAGAAGGCTGATCTTCGAATCCATGCGTAACAAATGGTTTAGCTTCAAATACTTGTGATATATATGATTTAGCTTCAACAGCATGCGAAAAATACGAGTTAGCTTCAAAACCAAGCGAAACACATGATTTAGCCTCAAATCAATGCGAAGTAGAAGGCTTAGCTTTCGAATAAATGCGAAACAAATGGTTTAGCTTCAAATACTTGTGATATATATGATTTAGTTTGAACAGCATGCGAAACAAACGAGTTAGCTTCAAATCCATGCGAAACACATGATTTAGCTTCAAATCAATGCGATGTAGAAGGCTGATCTTCGAATCCATGCGTAACAAATGGTTTAGCTTCAAATACTTGTGATATACATGATTCAGCTTCAACTGCATGCGAAACAAACGAGTTAGCTTCAAATCCATGCGAAACACATGATTTAGATTAAAATCAATGCGAAGTAGAAGGCTGATCTTCGAATCCATGCGAAGCAAATGGTTTAGCTTCAAATACTTGTGATATACATGATTTAGCTACAACTGCATGCGAAAAAAACGAGTTAGCTTCAAAACCAAGAGAAACACATGATTTAGCCTCAAATCAATGCGAAGTAGAAGGCTTAGCTTGTAATAAATGCGAAACAAATGGTTTAGCTTCAAATACTTGTGATATATATGATTTAGCTTCAACAGCATGCGAAACAAACGAGTTAGCTTCAAATCCATGCGAAACACATGATTTAGTTTCAAATCAATGCGAATTAGAAGGGTTATCTTGGAATCCATGCGAAACGTATGATATAGCTTCAAATACTTGTGATATACATGATTTAGCTTCAACAGCATGCGAAACAAACGAGTTAGCTTCAAAACCAAGCGAAACACATGATTTAGCCTCAAATCAATGCGAAGTAGAAGGCTTAGCTTCGAATCCATGCGAAGCAAATGGTTTAGCTTCAAATACTTGTGATATACATGATTTAGTTTCAACAGCATGCGAAACAAACGAGTTAGCTTCAAATCCATGCGAAACACATGATTTAGCTTCAAATCAATGCGAAGTAGGAGGCTTATCTTCGATCCCATGCGATACAAATGGTTTAGCTTCAAATACTTGTGATATACATGATTTAGCTTCAAAAGCATGCGAAACAAACGCGTTAGCTTCAAATCCATGCGAAACACATGATTTAGCATCAAATCAATGCGAAGTAGAAGGCTGCTCTTCGTATCCATGCAAAGCAAATGGTTTAGCTTCAAATACTTGTGATATACAAGATTTTTAGCTTCAACAGCATGCGAAACAAATGAGTTATATTCAAATCCAAGCGAAACAAATGATTTATCTTCAAATCAATGCGAAGTGGAAGGCTTATCTTCGAATCCATGCGAAACGAATAGTTCAGCTTCAAATACTTGTGATATACATGATTCAGCTTCAACAGCATGCGAAACAAACGAGTTAGCTTCAAATCCATGCGAAACACATGATTTAGCATCAAATCAATGCGTAGTAGAAGGCTGATCTTCGAATCCATGCGAAGCAAATGGTTTAGCTTCAAATACTTGTGATATACATGATTTAGCTTCAAAAGCATGCGAAACAAACGCGTTAGCTTCAAATCCATGCGAAACACATGATTTAGCATCAAATCAATGCTAAGTAGAAGGCTGATCTTCGAATACATGCGTAACAAATCGTTTAGCTTCAAATACTTGTGATATACATGATTTAGCTTCAACACCATGCGAAACAATCCAGTTAGCTTCAAATCCATGCGAAACACATGACTTAGCTTCAAATCAATGCGAATTAGAAGGGTCGTCTTGGAATCCATGCGAAACGTATGATATAGCTTCAAATACTTGTGATATACATGATTTAGCTTCAACAGCATGCGAAAAATACGAGTTAGCTTCAAAACCAAGCGAAACACATGATTTAGCCTCAAATCAATGCGAAGTAGAAGGCTTAGCTTTCGAATAAATGCGAAACAAATGGTTTAGCTTCAAATACTTGTGATATATATGATTTAGCTTCAACAGCATGCGAAACAAACGAGTTAGCTTCAAATCCATGCGAAACACATGATTTAGCTTCAAATCAATGCGAAGTAGAAGGCTGATCTTCGAATCCATGCGGAACGTATGATATAGCTTCAAATACTTGTGATATACATGATTTAGCTTCAACAGCATGCGAAAAATACGAGTTAGCTTCAAAACCAAGCGAAACACATGATTTAGCCTCAAATCAATGCGAAGTAGAAGGCTTAGCTTTCGAATAAATGCGAAACAAATGGTTTAGCTTCAAATACTTGTGATATACATGATTTAGCTACAACTGCATGCGAAAAAAACGAGTTAGCTTCAAAACCAAGCGAAACACATGATTTAGCCTCAAATCAATGCGAAGTAGAAGGCTTAGCTTCGAATAAATGCGAAACAAATGGTTTAGCTTCAAATACTTGTGATATATATGATTTAGCTTCAGAAGCGTGCGATACAAACGAGTTAGCTTCAAATCCATGCGAAACACATGATTTAGCTTCAAATCAATGCGAAGTAGGAGGCTTATCTTCGATCCCATCCGATACAAATAGTTTAGCTTCAAATACTAGTGACATATATGATTTAGCTTCAACAGCATGCGAAACAAACGAGTTAGCTTCAAATCCATGCGAAACACATGATTTAGCTTCAAATCAATGCGAATTAGAAGGGTTATCTTGGAATCCATGCGAAACGTATGATATAGCTTCAAATACTTGTGATATACATGATTTAGCTTCAACAGCAGGCGAAACAGACGAGTTAGCATGAAATCCATGCGAAACACATGATTTAGCTTCAAATCAATGCGAAGTAGGAGGCTTATCTTCGATCCCATGCGATACAAATGGTTTAGCTTCAAATACTTGTGATATACATGATTTAGCTTCAACAGCATGCGAAACAAACGAGTTAGCTTCAAATCCATGCGAAACACATGATTTAGCTTCAAATCAATGCGATACAAATGGTTTAGCTTCAAATGCTTGTGATATACATGAGTTAGCTTCAACAGCATGCGAAACAAACGAGTTAGCTTCAAATCCATGCGAAACACATGATTTAGCATCAAATCAATGCGAAGTAGAAGGCTGATCTTCGAATCCATGCGAAGCAAATGGTTTAGCTTCAAATACTTGTGATATACATGATTTAGCTTCAACAGCATGCGAAACAAATGAGTTATATTCAAATCCAAGCGAAACAAATGATTTATCTTCAAATCAATGCGAAGTGGAAGGCTTATCTTCGAATCCATGCGAAACGAATAGTTTAGCTTCAAATACTTGTGATATACATGATTCAGCTTCAACTGCATGCGAAACAAACGCGTTAGCTTCAAATCCATGCGAAACACATGATTTAGCATCAAATCAATGCTAAGTAGAAGGCTGATCTTCGAATACATGCGTAACAAATGGTTTAGCTTCAAATACTTGTGATATACATGATTTAGCTTCAACAGCATGCGAAACAAACGAGTTAGCTTCAAATCCATGCGAAACACATGATTTAGCTTCAAATCAATGCGAAGTAGAAGGCTGATCTTCGAATCCATGCGAAACGTATGATATAGCTTCAAATACTTGTGATATACATGATTTAGCTTCAACAGCATGCGAAAAATACGAGTTAGCTTCAAAACCAAGCGAAACACATGATTTAGCCTCAAATCAATGCGAAGTAGAAGGCTTAGCTTTCGAATAAATGCGAAACAAATGGTTTAGCTTCAAATACTTGTGATATATATGATTTAGCTTCAACAGCATGCGAAACAAACGAGTTAGCTTCAAATCCATGCGAAACACATGATTTAGCTTCAAATCAATGCGAAGTAGAAGGCTGATCTTCGAATCCATGCGAAACGTATGATATAGCTTCAAATACTTGTGATATACATGATTTAGCTTCAACAGCATGCGAAAAATACGAGTTAGCTTCAAAACCAAGCGAAACACATGATTTAGCCTCAAATCAATGCGAAGTAGAAGGCTTAGCTTTCGAATAAATGCGAAACAAATGGTTTAGCTTCAAATACTTGTGATATACATGATTTAGCTACAACTGCATGCGAAAAAAACGAGTTAGCTTCAAAACCAAGCGAAACACATGATTTAGCCTCAAATCAATGCGAAGTAGAAGGCTTAGCTTCGAATAAATGCGAAACAAATGGTTTAGCTTCAAATACTTGTGATATATATGATTTAGCTTCAGAAGCGTGCGATACAAACGAGTTAGCTTAAAATCCATGCGAAACACATGATTTAGCTTCAAATCAATGCGAAGTAGGAGGCTTATCTTCGATCCCATCCGATACAAATAGTTTAGCTTCAAATACTTGTGACATATATGATTTAGCTTCAACAGCATGCGAAACAAACGAGTTAGCTTCAAATCCATGCGAAACACATGATTTAGCTTCAAATCAATGCGAATTAGAAGGGTTATCTTGGAATCCATGCGAAACGTATGATATAGCTTCAAATACTTGTGATATACATGATTTAGCTTCAACAGCAGGCGAAACAGACGAGTTAGCATGAAATCCATGCGAAACACATGATTTAGCTTCAAATCAATGCGAAGTAGGAGGCTTATCTTCGATCCCATGCGATACAAATGGTTTAGCTTCAAATACTTGTGATATACATGATTTAGCTTCAACAGCATGCGAAACAAACGAGTTAGCTTCAAATCCATGCGAAACACATGATTTAGCTTCAAATCAATGCGATACAAATGGTTTAGCTTCAAATGCTTGTGATATACATGAGTTAGCTTCAACAGCATGCGAAACAAACGAGTTAGCTTCAAATCCGTGCGAAACACATGATTTAGCATCAAATCAATGCGAAGTAGAAGGCTGATCTTCGAATCCATGCGAAGCAAATGGTTTAGCTTCAAATACTTGTGATATACATGATTTAGCTTCAACAGCATGCGAAACAAATGAGTTATATTCAAATCCAAGCGAAACAAATGATTTATCTTCAAATCAATGCGAAGTGGAAGGCTTATCTTCGAATCCATGCGAAACGAATAGTTTAGCTTCAAATACTTGTGATATACATGATTCAGCTTCAACTGCATGCGAAACAAACGCGTTAGCTTCAAATCCATGCGAAACACATGATTTAGCATCAAATCAATGCTAAGTAGAAGGCTGATCTTCGAATACATGCGTAACAAATGGTTTAGCTTCAAATACTTGTGATATACATGATTTAGCTTCAACAGCATGCGAAACAAACGAGTTAGCTTCAAATCCATGCGAAACACATGATTTAGCTTCAAATCAATGCGAAGTAGGAGGCTTATCTTCGATCCCATGCGATACAAATGGTTTAACTTCAAATACTTGTGATATACATGATTTAGCTTCAACAGCATGCGAAACAAACGAGTTAGCTTCAAATCCTTGCGAAACACATGATTTAGCTTCAAATCAATGCGAATTAGAAGGGTCGTCTTGGAATCCATGCGAAACGTATGATATAGCTTCAAATACTTGTGATATACATGATTTAGCTTCAACAGCATGCGAAAAATACGAGTTAGCTTCAAAACCAAGCGAAACACATGATTTAGCCTCAAATCAATGCGAAGTGGAAGGCTTAGCTTTCGAATAAATGCGAAACAAATGGTTTAGCTTCAAACACTTGTGATATATATGATTTAGCTTCAACAGCATGCGAAACAAACGAGTTAGCTTCAAATCCATGCGAAACACATGATTTAGCTTCAAATCAATGCGAAGTAGAAGGCTGATCCTCGAATCCATGCGTAACAAATGGTTTAGCTTCAAATACTTGTGATATAGATGATTCAGCTTCAACTGTATGCGAAACAAACGAGTTAGCTTCAAATCCATGCGAAACACATGATTTAGATTAAAATCAATGCGAAGTAGAAGGCTGATCTTCGAATCCATGCGAAGCAAATGGTTTAGCTTCAAATACTTGTGATATACATGATTTAGCTACAACTGCATGCGAAAAAAACGAGTTAGCTTCAAAACCAAGCGAAACACATGATTTAGCCTCAAATCAATGCGAAGTAGAAGGCTTAGCTTGTAATAAATGCGAAACAAATGGTTTAGCTTCAAATACTTGTGATATATATGATTTAGCTTCAACAGCGTGCGATACAAACGAGTTAGCTTCAAATCCATGCGAAACACATGATTTAGTTTCAAATCAATGCGAATTAGAAGGGTTATCTTGGAATCCATGCGAAACGTATGATATAGCTTCAAATACTTGTGATATACATGATTTAGCTTCAACAGCATGCGAAACAAACGAGTTAGCTTCAAAACCAAGCGAAACACATGATTTAGCCTCAAATCAATGCGAAGTAGAAGGCTTAGCTTCGAATCCATGCGAAGCAAATGGTTTAGCTTCAAATACTTGTGATATACATGATTTAGATTCAACAGCATGCGAAACAAACGAGTTAGCTTCAAATCCATGCGAAACACATGATTTAGCATCAAATCAATGCGAAGTAGAAGGCTGATCTTCGAATCCATGCGAAGCAAATGGTTTAGCTTCAAATACTTGTGATATACATGATTTAGCTTCAAAAGCATGCGAAACAAACGCGTTAGCTTCAAATCCATGCGAAACACATGATTTAGCATCAAATCAATGCTAAGTAGAAGGCTGATCTTCGAATACATGCGTAACAAATGGTTTAGCTTCAAATACTTGTGATATACATGATTTAGCTTCAACACCATGCGAAACAAACGAGTTAGCTTCAAATCCATGCGAAACACATGATTTAGCTTCAAATCAATGCGAATTAGAAGGGTCGTCTTGGAATCCATGCGAAACGTATGATATAGCTTCAAATACTTGTGATATACATGATTTAGCTTCAACAGCATGCGAAAAATACGAGTTAGCTTCAAATCCATGCGAAACACATGATTTAGCTTCAAATCAATGCGAAGTAGAAGGCTGATCTTCGAATCCATGCGTAACAAATGGTTTAGCTTCAAATACTTGTGATATACATGATTCAGCTTCAAATCAATGCGAAGTAGAAGGCTGATCTTCAAATCCATGCGAAACACATGATTTAGATTAAAATCAATGCGAAGTAGAAGACTGATCTTCGAATCCATGCGAAGCAAACGGTTTAGCTTCAAATACTTGTGATATACATGATTTAGCTACAACTGCATGCGAAAAAAACGAGTTAGCTTCAAAACCAAGCGAAACACATGATTTAGCTTCAAATCAATGCAAAGTAGGAGGCTTATCTTCGATCCCATCCGATACAAATAGTTTAGCTTCAAATACTTGTGATATATATGATTTAGCTTCAACAGCATGCGAAACAAACGAGTTAGCTTCAAATGCATGCGAAACACATGATTTAGTTTCAAATCATTTGCGAATTAGAAGGGTTATCTTGGAATCCATGCGAAACGTATTATATAGCTTCAAATACTTGTGATATACATGATTTATCTTCAACAGCATGCGAAAAATACGAGTTAGCTTCAAAACCAAGCGAAACACATGATTTAGCCTCAAATCAATGCGAAGTAGAAGGCTTAGCTTTCGAATAAATGCGAAACAAATGGTTTAGCTTCAAATACTTGTGATATATATGATTTAGCTTCAACAGCATGCGAAACAAACGAGTTATCTTCAAATCCATGCGAAACACATGATTTAGCTTCAAATCAATGCGAAGTAGAAGGCTGATCTTCGAATCCATGCGTAACAAATGGTTTAGCTTCAAATACTTGTGATGTATATGATTTAGCTTCAACAGCATGCGAAACAAACGCGTTAGCTTCAAATCCATGCGAAACACATGATTTAGCTTCAAATCAATGCGAAGTAGAAGGCTGATCTTCGTATCCATGCGAAGCATATGGTTTAGCTTCAAATACTTTTGATACACTTGAGTTAGCTTCAACAGCATGCGAAACAAACGAGTTAGCTTCAAATCCTTGCGAAACGCATGATTTAGCTTCAAATCAATGCGAATTAGAAGGGTCGTCTTGGAATCCATGCGAAACGTATGATATAGCTTCAAATACTTGTGATATACATGATTTAGCTTCAACAGCATGCGAAAAATACGAGTTAGCTTCAAAACCAAGCGAAACACATGATTTAGCCTCAAATCAATGCGAAGTAGAAGGCTTAGCTTTCGAATAAATGCGAAACAAATGGTTTAGCTTCAAATACTTGTGATATATATGATTTAGCTTCAACAGCATGCGAAACAAACGAGTTATCTTCAAATCCATGCGAAACACATGATTTAGCTTCAAATCAATGCGAAGTAGAAGGCTGATCCTCGAATCCATGCGTAACAAATGGTTTAGCTTCAAATACTTGTGATATACATGATTCAGCTTCAACTGCATGCGAAACAAACGAGTTAGCTTCAAATCCATGCGAAACACATGATTTAGATTAAAATCAATGCGAAGTAGAAGGCTGATCTTCGAATCCATGCGAAGCAAATGGTTTAGCTTCAAATACTTGTGATATACATGATTTAGCTTCAACAGCATGCGAAACAAACGAGTTAGCTTCAAATCCATGCGAAACACATGATTTAGCATCAAATCAATGCGAAGTAGAAGGCTGATCTTCGAATCCATGCGAAGCAAATGGTTTAGCTTCAAATGCTTGTGATATACATGATTTAGCTTCAAAAGCATGCGAAACAAACGCGTTAGCTTCAAATCCATGCGAAACACATGATTTAGTTTCAAATCAATGCGAATTAGAAGGGTTATCTTGGAATCCATGCGAATCGTATCATATAGCTTCAAATACTTGTGATATACATGATTTAGCTTCAACAGCATGCGAAACAAACGAGTTAGCTTCAAAACCAAGCGAAACACATGATTTAGCCTCAAATCAATGCGAAGTAGAAGGCTTAGCTTCGAATCCATGCGAAGCAAATGGTCTAGCTTCAAATACTTGTGATATACATGATTTAGCTTCAACAGCATGCGAAACAAACGAGTTAGCTTCAAATCCATGCGAAACACATGATTTAGCTTCAAATCAATGCGAAGTAGGAGGCTTATCTTCGATCCCATGCGATACAAATGGTTTAGCTTCAAATACTTGTGATATACATGATTTAGCTTCAAAAGCATGCGAAACAAACGCGTTAGCTTCAAATCCATGCGAAACACATGATTTAGCATCAAATCAATGCGAAGTAGAAGGCTGCTCTCCGTATCCATGCAAAGCAAATGGTTTAGCTTCAAATACTTGTGATATACAAGATTTTTAGCTTCAACAGCATGCGAAACAAATGAGTTATATTCAAATCCAAGCGAAACAAATGATTTATCTTCAAATCAATGCGAAGTGGAAGGCTTATCTTCGAATCCATGCGAAACGAATAGTTCAGCTTCAAATACTTGTGATATACATGATTCAGCTTCAACAGCATGCGAAACAAACGAGTTAGCTTCAAATCCACGCGAAACACATGATTTAGCATCAAATCAATGCGAAGTAGAAGGCTGATCTTCGAATCCATGCGAAGCAAATGGTTTAGCTTCAAATACTTGTGATATACATGATTTAGCTTCAACAGCATGCGAAAAATACGAGTTAGCTTCAAAACCAAGCGAAACACATGATTTAGCCTCAAATCAATGCGAAGTAGAAGGCTTAGCTTTCGAATAAATGCGAAACAAATGGTTTAGCTTCAAATACTTGTGATATATATGATTTAGCTTCAACAGCATGCGAAACAAACGAGTTAGCTTCAAATCCATGCGAAACACATGATTTAGCTTCAAATCAATGCGAAGTAGAAGGCTGATCTTCGAATCCATGCGAAACGTATGATATAGCTTCAAATACTTGTGATATACATGATTTAGCTTCAACAGCATGCGAAAAATACGAGTTAGCTTCAAAACCAAGCGAAACACATGATTTAGCCTCAAATCAATGCGAAGTAGAAGGCTTAGCTTTCGAATAAATGCGAAACAAATGGTTTAGCTTCAAATACTTGTGATATACATGATTTAGCTACAACTGCATGCGAAAAAAACGAGTTAGCTTCAAAACCAAGCGAAACACATGATTTAGCCTCAAATCAATGCGATGTAGAAGGCTTAGCTTCGAATAAATGCGAAACAAATGGTTTAGCTTCAAATACTTGTGATATATACGATTTAGCTTCAACAGCGTGCGATACAAACGAGTTAGCTTCAAATCCATGCGAAACACATGATTTAGCTTCAAATCAATGCGAAGTAGGAGGCTTATCTTCGATCCCATCCGATACAAATAGTTTAGCTTCAAATACTTGTGACATATATGATTTAGCTTCAACAGCATGCGAAACAAACGAGTTAGCTTCAAATCCATGCGAAACACATGATTTAGCTTCAAATCAATGCGAATTAGAAGGGTTATCTTGGAATCCATGCGAAACGTATGATATAGCTTCAAATACTTGTGATATACATGATTTAGCTTCAACAGCAGGCGAAACAGACGAGTTAGCATGAAATCCATGCGAAACACATGATTTAGCTTCAAATCAATGCGAAGTAGGAGGCTTATCTTCGATCCCATGCGATACAAATGGTTTAGCTTCAAATACTTGTGATATACATGATTTAGCTTCAACAGCATGCGAAACAAACGAGTTAGCTTCAAATCCATGCGAAACACATGATTTAGCATCAAATCAATGCGAAGTAGAAGGCTGATCTTCGAATCCATGCGAAGCAAATGGTTTAGCTTCAAATACTTGTGATATACATGATTTAGCTTCAACAGCATGCGAAACAAATGAGTTATATTCAAATCCAAGCGAAACAAATGATTTATCTTCAAATCAATGCGAAGTGGAAGGCTTATCTTCGAATCCATGCGAAACGAATAGTTTAGCTTCAAATACTTGTGATATACATGATTCAGCTTCAACTGCATGCGAAACAAACGCGTTAGCTTCAAATCCATGCGAAACACATGATTTAGCATCAAATCAATGCTAAGTAGAAGGCTGATCTTCGAATACATGCGTAACAAATGGTTTAGCTTCAAATACTTGTGATATACATGATTTAGCTTCAACAGCATGCGAAACAAACGAGTTAGCTTCAAATCCATGCGAAACACATGATTTAGCTTCAAATCAATGCGAAGTAGGAGGCTTATCTTCGATCCCATGCGATACAAATGGTTTAACTTCAAATACTTGTGATATACATGATTTAGCTTCAACAGCATGCGAAACAAACGAGTTAGCTTCAAATCCTTGCGAAACACATGATTTAGCTTCAAATCAATGCGAAGTAGGAGGCTTATCTTCGATCCCATCCGATACAAATAGTTTAGCTTCAAATACTTGTGACATATATGATTTAGCTTCAACAGCATGCGAAACAAACGAGTTAGCTTCAAATCCATGCGAAACACATGATTTAGCTTCAAATCAATGCGAATTTGAAGGGTTATCTTGGAATCCATGCGAAACGTATGATATAGCTTCAAATACTTGTGATATACATGATTTAGCATCAAATCAATGCGAAGTGGAAGGCTTATCTTCGAATCCATGCGAAACGAATAGTTTAGTTTCAAATACTTGTGATATACATGATTCAGCTTCAACTGCATGCGAAACAAACGAGTTAGCTTTAAATCCATGCGAAACACATGATTTAGATTAAAATCAATGCGAAGTAGAAGGCTTATCTTCGAATCCATGCGAAACAAATGGTTTAGCTTCAAATACTTGTGATATACATGATTTAGCTACAACTGCATGCGAAAAAAACGAGTTAGCTTCAAAACCAAGCGAAACACATGATTTAGCCTCAAATCAATGCGAAGTAGAAGGCTTAGCTTCGAATAAATGCGAAACAAATGGTTTAGATTCAAATACTTGTGATATACATGATTTAGCTTCAACAGCATGCGAAACAAACGAGTTAGCTTCAAATCCATGCGAAACACATGATTTAGCATCAGATCAATGCTAAGTAGAAGGCTGGTCTTCGAATCCATGCGTAACAAATGGTTTAGCTTCAAATACTTGTGATATACATGATTTAGCTTCAACACCATGCGAAACAATCGAGTTAGCTTCAAATCCATGCGAAACACATGATTTAGCTTCAAATCAATGCGAATTAGAAGGGTCATCTTGGAATCGATGCGAAACGTATGATATAGCTTCAAATACTTGTGATATACATGATTTAGCTTCAACAGCATGAGAAAAATACGAGTTAGCTTCAAAACCAAGCGAAACACATGATTTAGCCTCAAATCAATGCGAAGTAGAAGGCTTAGCTTTCGAATAAATGCGAAACAAATGGTTTAGCTTTAAATACTTGTGATATATATGATTTAGCTTCCACAGCATGCGAAACAAACGAGTTAGCTTCAAATCCATGCGAAACACATGATTTAGCTTCAAATCAATGCGAAGTAGAAGGCTGATCTTCGAATCCATGCGTAACAAATGGTTTAGCTTCAAATACTTGTGATATACATGATTCAGCTTCAACTGCATACGAAACAAACGAGTTAGCTTCAAATCCATGCGAAACACATGATTTAGATTAAAATCAATGCGAAGTAGAAGGCTTATCTTCGAATCCATGCGAAACAAATGGTTTAGCTTCAAATACTTGTGATATACATGATTTAGCTACAACTGCATGCGAAAAAAACGAGTTAGCTTCAAAACCAAGCAAAACACATGATTTAGCCTCAAATCAATGCGAAGTAGAAGGCTTAGCTTCGAATAAATGCGAAACAAATGGTTTAGATTCAAATACTTGTGATATACATGATTTAGCTTCAACAGCATGCGAAACAAACGAGTTAGCTTCAAATCCATGCGAAACACATGATTTAGCATCAGATCAATGCTAAGTAGAAGGCTGATCTTCGAATCCATGCGTAACAAATGGTTTAGCTTCAAATACTTGTGATATACATGATTTAGCTTCAACACCATGCGAAACAATCGAGTTAGCTTCAAATCCATGCGAAACACATGATTTAGCTTCAAATCAATGCGAATTAGAAGGGTCATCTTGGAATCGATGCGAAACGTATGATATAGCTTCAAATACTTGTGATATACATGATTTAGCTTCAACAGCATGAGAAAAATACGAGTTAGCTTCAAAACCAAGCGAAACACATGATTTAGCCTCAAATCAATGCGAAGTAGAAGGCTTAGCTTTCGAATAAATGCGAAACAAATGGTTTAGCTTCAAATACTTGTGATATATATGATTTAGCTTCCACAGCATGCGAAACAAACGAGTTAGCTTCAAATCCATGCGAAACACATGATTTAGCTTCAAATCAATGCGAAGTAGAAGGCTGATCTTCGAATCCATGCGTAACAAATGGTTTAGCTTCAAATACTTGTGATATACATGATTCAGCTTCAACTGCATACGAAACAAACGAGTTAGCTTCAAATCCATGCGAAACACATGATTTAGATTAAAATCAATGCGAAGTAGAAGGCTGATCTTCGAATCCATGCGAAGCAAATGGTTTAGCTTCAAATACTTGTGATATACATGATTTAGCTACAACTGCATGCGAAAAAAACGAGTTAGCTTCAAAACCAAGCGAAACACATGATTTAGCCTCAAATCAATGCGAAGTAGAAGGCTTAGGTTCGAATAAATGCGAAACAAATGGTTTAGCTTCAAATACTTGTGATATATATGATTTAGCTTCAACAGCGTGCGATACAAACGAGTTAGCTTCAAATCCATGCGAAACACATGATTTAGCTTCAAATCAATGCGAAGTAGGAGGCTTATCTTCGATCCCATCCGATACAAATAGTTTAGCTTCAAATACTTGTGACATATATGATTTAGCTTCAACAGCATGCGAAACAAACGAGTTAGCTTCAAATCCATGCGAAACACACGATTTAGCTTCAAATCAATGCGAATTAGAAGGGTTATCTTGGAATCCATGCGAAACGTATGATATAGCTTCAAATACTTGTGATATACATGATTTAGCTTCAACAGCAGGCGAAACAGACGAGTTAGCATGAAATCCATGCGAAACACATGATTTAGCATCAAATCAATGCGAAGTAGAAGGCTGATCTTCGAATTCATGCGAAGCAAATAGTTTAGCTTCAAATACTTGTGATATACATGATTTAGCTTCAACAGCATGCGAAACAAATGAGTTATATTCAAATCCAAGCGAAACATATGATTTATCTTCAAATCTATGAGAATTAGGAGGGTAGTAATCGAATCCATGCGAAGCAAATGGTTTAGCTTCAAATACTTGTGATATACATGATTTAGCTTCAACACCATGCGAAACAATCCAGTTATCTTCAAATCCATGCGAAACACATGATTTAGCTTCAAATCAATGCGAATTAGAAGGGTCGTCTTGGAATCCATGCGAAACGTATGATAAAGCTCCAAATACTTGTGATATACATGATTTAGCTTCAACAGCATGCGAAAAATACGAGTTAGCTTCAAAACCAAGCGAAACACATGATTTAGCCTCAAATCAATGCGAAGTAGAAGGCTTAGCTTTCGAATAAATGCGAAACAAATGGTTTAGCTTCAAATACTTGTGATATATATGTTTTAGCTTCCACAGCATGCGAAACAAACGAGTTAGCTTCAAATCCATGCGAAACACATGATTTAGCTTCAAATCAATGCGAAGTAGAAGGCTGATCTTCGAATCCATGCGTAACAAATGGTTTAGCTTCAAATACTTGTGATATACATGATTCAGCTTCAACTGCATACGAAACAAACGAGTTAGCTTCAAATCCATGCGAAACACATGATTTAGATTAAAATCAATGCGAAGTAGAAGGCTTATCTTCGAATCCATGCGAAACAAATGGTTTAGATTCAAATACTTGTGATATACATGATTTAGCTTCAACAGCATGCGAAACAAACGAGTTAGCTTCAAATCCATGCGAAACACATGATTTAGCATCAGATCAATGCTAAGTAGAAGGCTGATCTTCGAATCCATGCGTAACAAATGGTTTAGCTTCAAATACTTGTGATATACATGATTTAGCTTCAACACCATGCGAAACAATCGAGTTAGCTTCAAATCCATGCGAAACACATGATTTAGCTTCAAATCAATGCGAATTAGAAGGGTCATCTTGGAATCGATGCGAAACGTATGATATAGCTTCAAATACTTGTGATATACATGATTTAGCTTCAACAGCATGAGAAAAATACGAGTTAGCTTCAAAACCAAGCGAAACACATGATTTAGCCTCAAATCAATGCGAAGTAGAAGGCTTAGCTTTCGAATAAATGCGAAACAAATGGTTTAGCTTCAAATACTTGTGATATATATGATTTTGCTTCCACAGCATGCGAAACAAACGAGTTAGCTTCAAATCCATGCGAAACACATGATTTAGCTTCAAATCAATGCGAAGTAGAATGCTGATCTTCGAATCCATGCGTAACAAATGGTTTAGCTTCAAATACTTGTGATATACATGATTCAGCTTCAACTGCATACGAAACAAACGAGTTAGCTTCAAATCCATGCGAAACACATGATTTAGATTAAAATCAATGCGAAGTAGAAGGCTGATCTTCGAATCCATGCGAAGCAAATGGTTTAGCTTCAAATACTTGTGATATACATGATTTAGCTACAACTGCATGCGAAAAAAACGAGTTAGCTTTAAAACCAAGCGAAACACATGATTTAGCCTCAAATCAATGCGAAGTAGAAGGCTTAGGTTCGAATAAATGCGAAACAAATGGTTTAGCTTCAAATACTTGTGATATATATGATTTAGCTTCAACAGCGTGCGATACAAACGAGTTAGCTTCAAATCCATGCGAAACACATGATTTAGCTTCAAATCAATGCGAAGTAGGAGGCTTATCTTCGATCCCATCCGATACAAATAGTTTAGCTTCAAATACTTGTGACATATATGATTTAGCTTCAACAGCATGCGAAACAAACGAGTTAGCTTCAAATCCATGCGAAACACATGATTTAGCTTCAAATCAATGCGAATTAGAAGGGTTATCTTGGAATCCATGCGAAACGTATGATATAGCTTCAAATACTTGTGATATACATGATTTAGCTTCAACAGCAGGCGAAACAGACGAGTTAGCATGAAATCCATGCGAAACACATGATTTAGCATCAAATCAATGCGAAGTAGAAGGCTGATCTTCGAATTCATGCGAAGCAAATAGTTTAGCTTCAAATACTTGTGATATACATGATTTAGCTTCAAAAGCATGCGAAACAAATGAGTTATATTCAAATCCAAGCGAAACATATGATTTATCTTCAAATCTATGCGAATTAGGAGGGTAGTAATCGAATCCATGCGAAGCAAATGGTTTAGCTTCAAATACTTGTGATATACATGATTTAGCTTCAACAGCATGCGAAACAAAAGAGTTAGCTTCAAATCCATGCGAAACACATGATTTAGCATCAGATCAATGCTAAGTAGAAGGCTGATCTTCGAATCCATGCGTAACAAATGGTTTAGCTTCAAATACTTGTGATATACATGATTTAGCTTCAACACCATGCGAAACAATCGAGTTAGCTTCAAATCCATGCGAAACACATGATTTAGCTTCAAATCAATGCGAATTAGAAGGGTCATCTTGGAATCGATGCGAAACGTATGATATAGCTTCAAATACTTGTGATATACATGATTTAGCTTCAACAGCATGAGAAAAATACGAGTTAGCTTCAAAACCAAGCGAAACACATGATTTAGCCTCAAATCAATGCGAAGTAGAAGGCTTAGCTTTCGAATAAATGCGAAACAAATGGTTTAGCTTCAAATACTTGTGATATATATGATTTTGCTTCCACAGCATGCGAAACAAACGAGTTAGCTTCAAATCCATGCGAAACACATGATTTAGCTTCAAATCAATGCGAAGTAGAATGCTGATCTTCGAATCCATGCGTAACAAATGGTTTAGCTTCAAATACTTGTGATATACATGATTCAGCTTCAACTGCATACGAAACAAACGAGTTAGCTTCAAAATCCATGCGAAACACATGATTTAGATTAAAATCAATGCGAAGTAGAAGGCTGATCTTCGAATCCATGCGAAGCAAATGGTTTAGCTTCAAATACTTGTGATATACATGATTTAGCTACAACTGCATGCGAAAAAAACGAGTTAGCTTTAAAACCAAGCGAAACACATGATTTAGCCTCAAATCAATGCGAAGTAGAAGGCTTAGGTTCGAATAAATGCGAAACAAATGGTTTAGCTTCAAATACTTGTGATATATATGATTTAGCTTCAACAGCGTGCGATACAAACGAGTTAGCTTCAAATCCATGCGAAACACATGATTTAGCTTCAAATCAATGCGAAGTAGGAGGCTTATCTTCGATCCCATCCGATACAAATAGTTTAGCTTCAAATACTTGTGACATATATGATTTAGCTTCAACAGCATGCGAAACAAACGAGTTAGCTTCAAATCCATGCGAAACACATGATTTAGCTTCAAATCAATGCGAATTAGAAGGGTTATCTTGGAATCCATGCGAAACGTATGATATAGCTTCAAATACTTGTGATATACATGATTTAGCTTCAACAGCAGGCGAAACAGACGAGTTAGCATGAAATCCATGCGAAACACATGATTTAGCATCAAATCAATGCGAAGTAGAAGGCTGATCTTCGAATTCATGCGAAGCAAATAGTTTAGCTTCAAATACTTGTGATATACATGATTTAGCTTCAAAAGCATGCGAAACAAATGAGTTATATTCAAATCCAAGCGAAACATATGATTTATCTTCAAATCTATGCGAATTAGGAGGGTAGTAATCGAATCCATGCGAAGCAAATGGTTTAGCTTCAAATACTTGTGATATACATGATTTAGCTTCAACAGCATGCGAAACAAAAGAGTTAGCTTCAAATCCATGCGAAACACATGATTTAGCTTCAAATCAATGCGAAGTAGGAGGCTTATCTTCGATCCCATGCGATACAAATGGTTTAGCTTCAAATACTTGTGATATACATGATTTAGCTTCAACAGCATGCGAAACGAACGAGTTAGCTTCAAATCCATGCGAAACACATGATTTAGCTTCAAATCAATGCGATACAAATGGTTTAGCTTCAAATACTTGTGATATACATGATTTAGCCTCAACAGCATGCGAAACAAACGAGTTAGCTTCAAATCCATGCGAAACACATGATTTAGCATCAAATCAATGCGAAGTAGAAGGCTGATCTTCGAATCCATGCGAAGCAAGTGGTTTAGCTTCAAATACTTGTGATATACATGATTTAGCTTCAACAGCATGCGAAACAAATGAGTTATATTCAAATCCAAGCGAAACAAATGATTTATCTTCAAATCAATGCGAAGTGGAAGGCTTATCTTCGAATCCATGCGAAACGAATAGTTTAGCTTCAAATACTTGTGATATACATGATTCAGCATCAACTGCATGCGAAACAAACGCGTTAGCTTCAAATCCATGCGAAACACATGATTTAGCATCAAATCAATGCTAAGTAGAAGGCTGATCTTCGAATACATGCGTAACAAATGGTTTAGCTTCAAATACTTGTGATATACATGATTTAGCTTCAACAGCATGCGAAAAATACGAGTTAGCTTCAAAACCAAGCGAAACACATGATTTAGCCTCAAATCAATGCGAAGTAGAAGGCTTAGCTTTCGAATAAATGCGAAACAAATGGTTTAGCTTCAAATACTTGTGATATATATGATTTAGCTTCAACAGCGTGCGATACAAACGAGTTAGCTTCAAAACCAAGCGAAACACATGATTTAGCCTCAAATCAATGCGAAGTAGAAGGCTTAGCTTTCGAATAAATGCGAAACAAATGGTTTAGCTTCAAATACTTGTGATATATATGATTTAGCTTCAACAGCGTGCGATACAAACGAGTTAGCTTCAAATCCATGCGAAACACATGATTTAGCTTCAAATCAATGCGAAGTAGGAGGCTTATCTTCGATCCCATCCGATACAAATAGTTTAGCTTCAAATACTTGTGATATATATGATTTAGCTTCAACAGCATGCGAAACAAACGAGTTAGCTTCAAATCCATGCGAAAACATGATTTAGTTTCAAATCAATGCGAATTAGAAGGTGTTATCTTGGAATCAATGCGAAACGTATTATATAGCTTCAAATACTTGTGATATACATGATTTAGCTTCAACAGCATGCGAAACAAACGAGTTAGCTTCAAACCAAGCGAAACACATGATTTAGCCTCAAATCAATGCGAAGTAGAAGGCTTAGCTTCGAATAAATGCGAAACAAATGGTTTAGCTTTCAAATACTTGTGATATATATGATTTAGCTTCAACAGCATGCGAAACAAACGCGTTAGCTTCAAATCCATGCGAAACACATGATTTAGCATCAAATCAATGCGAAGTAGAAGGCTGATCTTCGAATCCATGCGTAACAAATGGTTTAGCTTTCAAATACTTGTGATATATATGATTTAGCTTCAACAGCATGCGAAAAATACGAGTTAGCTTCAAACCAAGCGAAACACATGATTTAGCCTCAAATCAATGCGAAGTAGAAGGCTTAGCTTTCGAATAAATGCGAAACAAATGGTTTAGCTTCAAATACTTGTGATATATATGATTTAGTTTGAACAGCATGCGAAACAAACGAGTTAACTTCAAATCCATGCGAAACACATGATTTAGCTTCAAATCAATGCGATGTAGAAGGCTGATCTTCGAATCCATGCGTAACAAATGGTTTAGCTTCAAATACTTGTGATATACATGATTCAGCTTCAACTGCATGCGAAACAAACGAGTTAGCTTCAAATCCATGCGAAACACATGATTTAGATTAAAATCAATGCGAAGTAGAAGGCTGATCTTCGAATCCATGCGAAGCAAATGGTTTAGCTTCAAATACTTGTGATATACATGATTTAGCTACAACTGCATGCGAAAAAAACGAGTTAGCTTCAAAACCAAGCGAAAACACATGATTTAGCCTCAAATCAATGCGAAGTAGAAGGCTTAGCTTGTAATAAATGCGAAACAAATGGTTTAGCTTCAAATACTTGTGATATATATTGATTTAGCTTCAACAGCATGCGAAACAAACGAGTTAGCTTCAAATCCATGCGAAACACATGATTTAGTTTCAAATCAATGCGAATTAGAAGGGTTATCTTGGAATCCATGCGAAACGTATGATATAGCTTCAAATACTTGTGATATACATGATTTAGCTTCAACTGCATGCGAAACAAACGAGTTAGCTTCAAAACCAAGCGAAACACATGATTTAGCCTCAAATCAATGCGAAGTAGACGGCTTAGCTTCGAATCCATGCGAAGCAAATGGTTTAGCTTGAAATACTTGTGATATACATGATTTAGCTTCAACAGCATGCGAAACAAACGAGTTAGCTTCAAATCCATGCGAAACACATGATTTAGCTTCAAATCAATGCGAAGTAGGAGGCTTATCTTCGATCCCATGCGATACAAATGGTTTAGCTTCAAATACTTGTGATATACATGATTTAGCTTCAAAAGCATGCGAAACAAACGCGTTAGCTTCAAATATGCGAAACACATGATTTAGCATCAAATCAATGCGAAGTAGAAGGCTGCTCTTCGTATCCATGCAAAGCAAATGGTTTAGCTTCAAATACTTGTGATATACAAGATTTTTAGCTTCAACAGCATGCGAAACAAATGAGTTATATTCAAATCCAAGCGAAACAAATGATTTGTCTTCAAATCAATGCGAAGTGGTAGGCTTATCTTCGAATCCATGCGAAACGAATAGTTCAGCTTCAAATACTTGTGATATACATGATTCAGCTTCAACAGCATGCGAAACAAACGAGTTAGCTTCAAATCCATGCGAAACACATGATTTAGCTTCAAATCAATGCGATACAAATGGTTTAGCTTCAAATGCTTGTGATATACATGAGTTAGCTTCAACAGCATGCGAAACAAACGAGTTAGCTTCAAATCCATGCGAAACACATGATTTAGCATCAAATCAATGCGAAGTAGAAGGCTGATCTTCGAATCCATGCGAAGCAAATGGTTTAGCTTCAAATACTTGTGATATACATGATTTAGCTTCAACAGCATGCGAAACAAAAGAGTTATATTCAAATCCAAGCGAAACAAATGATTTATTTTCAAATCAATGCGAAGTCGAAGGCTTATCTTCGAATCCATGCGAAACGAATAGTTTAGCTTCAAATACTTGTGATACACATGATTTAGCTTCAACAGCAGGCGAAACAGACGAGTTAGCATGAAATCCATGCGAAACACATGATTTAGCTTCAAATCAATGCGAAGTAGGAGGCTTATCTTCGATCCCATGCGATACAAATGGTTTAGCTTCAAATACTTGTGATATACATGATTTAGCTTCAACAGCATGCGAAACAAACGAGTTAGCTTCAAATCCATGCGAAACACATGATTTAGCTTCAAATCAATGCGATACAAATGGTTTAGCTTCAAATGCTTGTGATATACATGAGTTAGCTTCAACAGCATGCGAAACAAACGAGTTAGCTTCAAATCCATGCGAAACACATGATTTAGCATCAAATCAATACGAAGTAGAAGGCTGATCTTCGAATCCATGCGAAGCAAATGGTTTAGCTTCAAATACTTGTGATATACATGATTTAGCTTCAACAGCATGCGAAACAAATGAGTTATATTCAAATCCAAGCGAAACAAATGATTTATTTTCAAATCAATGCGAAGTGGAAGGCTTATCTTCGAATCCATGCGAAACGAATAGTTTAGCTTCAAATACTTGTGATATACATGATTCAGCTTCAACTGCATGCGAAACAAACGCGTTAGCTTCAAATCCATGCGAAACACATGATTTAGCATCAAATCAATGCTAAGTAGAAGGCTGATCTTCGAATACATGCGTAACAAATGGTTTAGCTTCAAATACTTGTGATATACATGATTTAGCTTCAACAGCATGCGAAACAAACGAGTTAGCTTCAAATCCATGCGAAACACATGATTTAGCTTCAAATCAATGCGAAGTAGGAGGCTTATCTTCGATCCCATGCGATACAAATGGTTTAACTTCAAATACTTGTGATATACATGATTTAGCTTCAACAGCATGCGAAACAAACGAGTTAGCTTCAAATCCTTGCGAAACACATGATTTAGCTTCAAATCAATGCGAATTAGAAGGGTCGTCTTGGAATCCATGCGAAACGTATGATATAGCTTCAAATACTTGTGATATACATGATTTAGCTTCAACAGCATGCGAAAAATACGAGTTAGCTTCAAAACCAAGCGAAACACATGATTTAGCCTCAAATCAATGCGAAGTGGAAGGCTTAGCTTTCGAATAAATGCGAAACAAATGGTTTAGCTTCAAATACTTGTGATATATATGATTTAGCTTCAACAGCATGCGAAACAAACGAGTTAGCTTCAAATCCATGCGAAACACATGATTTAGCTTCAAATCAATGCGAAGTAGGAGGCTTATCTTCGATCCCATGCGATACAAATGGTTTAACTTCAAATACTTGTGATATACATGATTTAGCTTCAACAGCATGCGAAACAAACGAGTTAGCTTCAAATCCTTGCGAAACACATGATTTAGCTTCAAATCAATGCGAATTAGAAGGGTCGTCTTGGAATCCATGCGAAACGTATGATATAGCTTCAAATACTTGTGATATACATGATTTAGCTTCAACAGCATGCGAAAAATACGAGTTAGCTTCAAAACCAAGCGAAACACATGATTTAGCCTCAAATCAATGCGAAGTGGAAGGCTTAGCTTTCGAATAAATGCGAAACAAATGGTTTAGCTTCAAATACTTGTGATATATATGATTTAGCTTCAACAGCATGCGAAACAAACGAGTTAGCTTCAAATCCATGCGAAACACATGATTTAGCTTCAAATCAATGCGAAGTAGAAGGCTGATCCTCGAATCCATGCGTAACAAATGGTTTAGCTTCAAATACTTGTGATATAGATGATTCAGCTTCAACTGTATGCGAAACAAACGAGTTAGCTTCAAATCCATGCGAAACACATGATTTAGATTAAAATCAATGCGAAGTAGAAGGCTGATCTTCGAATCCATGCGAAGCAAATGGTTTAGCTTCAAATACTTGTGATATACATGATTTAGCTACAACTGCATGCGAAAAAAACGAGTTAGCTTCAAAACCAAGCGAAACACATGATTTAGCCTCAAATCAATGCGAAGTAGAAGGCTTAGCTTGTAATAAATGCGAAACAAATGGTTTAGCTTCAAATACTTGTGATATATATGATTTAGCTTCAACAGCGTGCGATACAAACGAGTTAGCTTCAAATCCATGCGAAACACATGATTTAGTTTCAAATCAATGCGAATTAGAAGGGTTATCTTGGAATCCATGCGAAACGTATGATATAGCTTCAAATACTTGTGATATACATGATTTAGCTTCAACAGCATGCGAAACAAACGAGTTAGCTTCAAAACCAAGCGAAACACATGATTTAGCCTCAAATCAATGCGAAGTAGAAGGCTTAGCTTCGAATCCATGCGAAGCAAATGGTTTAGCTTCAAATACTTGTGATATACATGATTTAGATTCAACAGCATGCGAAACAAACGAGTTAGCTTCAAATCCATGCGAAACACATGATTTAGCATCAAATCAATGCGAAGTAGAAGGCTGATCTTCGAATCCATGCGAAGCAAATGGTTTAGCTTCAAATACTTGTGATATACATGATTTAGCTTCAAAAGCATGCGAAACAAACGCGTTAGCTTCAAATCCATGCGAAACACATGATTTAGCATCAAATCAATGCTAAGTAGAAGGCTGATCTTCGAATACATGCGTAACAAATGGTTTAGCTTCAAATACTTGTGATATACATGATTTAGCTTCAACACCATGCGAAACAAACGAGTTAGCTTCAAATCCATGCGAAACACATGATTTAGCTTCAAATCAATGCGAATTAGAAGGGTCGTCTTGGAATCCATGCGAAACGTATGATATAGCTTCAAATACTTGTGATATATATGATTTAGCTTCAACAGCATGCGAAAAATACGAGTTAGCTTCAAACCAAGCGAAACACATGATTTAGCCTCAAATCAATGCGAAGTAGAAGGCTTAGCTTTCGAATAAATGCGAAACAAATGGTTTAGCTTCAAATACTTGTGATATATATGATTTAGCTTCAACAGCATGCGAAACAAACGAGTTAGCTTCAAATCCATGCGAAACACATGATTTAGCTTCAAATCAATGCGAAGTAGAAGGCTGATCTTCGAATCCATGCGTAACAAATGGTTTAGCTTCAAATATTTGTGATATACATGATTCAGCTTCAACTGCATACGAAACAAACGAGTTAGCTTCAAATCCATGCGAAACACATGATTTAGATTAAAATCAATGCGAAGTAGAAGGCTGATCTTCGAATCCATGCGAAGCAAATGGTTTATCTTCAAATACTTGTGATATACATGATTTAGCTACAACTGCATGCGAAAAAAACGAGTTAGCTTCAAAACCAATCGAAACACATGATTTAGCCTCAAATCAATGCGAAGTAGAAGGCTTAGCTTCGAATAAATGCGAAACAAATGGTTTAGCTTCAAATACTTGTGATATATATGATTTAGCTTCAACAGCGTGCGATACAAACTAGTTAGCTTCAAATCCATGCGAAACACATGATTTAGCTTCAAATCAATGCGAAGTAGGAGGCTTATCTTCGATCCCATCCGATACAAATAGTTTAGCTTCAAATACTTGTGACATATATGATTTAGCTTCAACAGCATGCGAAACAAACGAGTTAGCTTCAAATCCATGCGAAACACATGATTTAGCTTCAAATCAATGCGAATTAGAAGGGTTATCTTGGAATCCATGCTAAACGTATTATATAGCTTCAAATACTTGTGATATACATGATTTAGCTTCAACAGCATGCGAAACAAACGAGGTAGCTTAAAATCCATGCGGAACACATGATTTAGCTTCAAATCAATGTGAAGTAGAAGGCTGATCTTCGAATCCATGCGAAGCAAATGGTTTAGCTTCAAATACTTTTGATACACTTGAGTTAGCTTCAACAGCATGCGAAACAAACGAGTTAGCTTCAAATCCTTGCGAAACACATGATTTAGCATCAAATCAATGCGAAGTGGAAGGCTTATCTTCGAATCCATGCGAAACGAATAGTTTAGTTTCAAATACTTGTGATATACATGATTCAGCTTCAACTGCATGCGAAACAAACGAGTTAGCTTTAAATCCATGCGAAACACATGATTTAGATTAAAATCAATGCGAAGTAGAAGGCTTATCTTCGAATCCACGCGAAACAAATGGTTTAGCTTCAAATACTTGTGATATACATGATTTAGCTACAACTGCATGCGAAAAAAACGAGTTAGCTTCAAAACCAAGCGAAACACATGATTTAGCCTCAAATCAATGCGAAGTAGAAGGCTTAGCTTCGAATAAATGCGAAACAAATGGTTTAGATTCAAATACTTGTGATATACATGATTTAGCTTGTACAGCATGCGAAACAAACGAGTTAGCTTCAAATCCATGCGAAACACATGATTTAGCATCAGATCAATGCTAAGTAGAAGGCTGATCTTCGAATCCATGCGTAACAAATGGTTTAGCTTCAAATACTTGTGATATACATGATTTAGCTTCAACAGCATGAGAAAAATACGAGTTAGCTTCAAAACCAAGCGAAACACATGATTTAGCCTCAAATCAATGCGAAGTAGAAGGCTTAGCTTTCGAATAAATGCGAAACAAATGGTTTAGCTTCAAATACTTGTGATATATATGATTTAGCTTCCACAGCATGCGAAACAAACGAGTTAGCTTCAAATCCATGCGAAACACATGATTTAGCTTCAAATCAATGCGAAGTAGAAGGCTGATCTTCGAATCCATGCGTAACAAATGGTTTAGCTTCAAATACTTGTGATATACATGATTCAGCTTCAACTGCATACGAAACAAACGAGTTAGCTTCAAATCCATGCGAAACACATGATTTAGATTAAAATCAATGCGAAGTAGAAGGCTGATCTTCGAATCCATGCGAAGCAAATGGTTTATCTTCAAATACTTGTGATATACATGATTTAGCTACAACTGCATGCGAAAAAAACGAGTTAGCTTCAAAACCAAGCGAAACACATGATTTAGCCTCAAATCAATGCGAAGTAGAAGGCTTAGCTTCGAATAAATGCGAAACAAATGGTTTAGCTTCAAATACTTGTGATATATATGATTTAGCTTCAACAGCGTGCGATACAAACGAGTTAGCTTCAAATCCATGCGAAACACATGATTTAGCTTCAAATCAATGCGAAGTAGGAGGCTTATCTTCGATCCCATCCGATAGAAATAGTTTAGCTTCAAATACTTGTGACATATATGATTAGCTTCAACAGCATGCGAAACAAACGAGTTAGCTTCAAATCCATGCGAAACACATGATTTAGCTTCAAATCAATGCGAATTTGAAGGGTTATCTTGGAATCCACGCGAAACGTATGATATAGCTTCAAATACTTGTGATATACATGATTTAGCATCAAATCAATGCGAAGTGGAAGGCTTATCTTCGAATCCATGCGAAACGAATAGTTTAGTTTCAAATACTTGTGATATACATGATTCAGCTTCAACTGCATGCGAAACAGACGAGTTAGCTTTAAATCCATGCGAAACACATGATTTAGATTAAAATCAATGCGAAGTAGAAGGCTTATCTTCGAATCCATGCGAAACAAATGGTTTAGCTTCAAATACTTGTGATATACATGATTTAGCTACAACTGCATGCGAAAAAAACGAGTTAGCTTCAAAACCAAGCGAAACACATGATTTAGCCTCAAATCAATGCGAAGTAGAAGGCTTAGCTTCGAATAAATGCGAAACAAATGGTTTAGATTCAAATACTTGTGATATACATGATTTAGCTTCAACAGCATGCGAAACAAACGAGTTAGCTTCAAATCCATGCGAAACACATGATTTAGCATCAGATCAATGCTAAGTAGAAGGCTGATCTTCGAATCCATGCGTAACAAATGGTTTAGCTTCAAATACTTGTGATATACATGATTTAGCTTCAACACCATGCGAAACAATCGAGTTAGCTTCAAATCCATGCGAAACACATGATTTAGCTTCAAATCAATGCGAATTAGAAGGGTCATCTTGGAATCGATGCGAAACGTATGATATAGCTTCAAATACTTGTGATATACATGATTTAGCTTCAACAGCATGAGAAAAATACGAGTTAGCTTCAAAACCAAGCGAAACACATGATTTAGCCTCAAATCAATGCGAAGTAGAAGGCTTAGCTTTCGAATAAATGCGAAACAAATGGTTTAGCTTTAAATACTTGTGATATATATGATTTAGCTTCCACAGCATGCGAAACAAACGAGTTAGCTTCAAATCCATGCGAAACACATGATTTAGCTTCAAATCAATGCGAAGTAGAAGGCTGATCTTCGAATTCATGCGAAGCAAATAGTTTAGCTTCAAATACTTGTGATATACATGATTTAGCTTCAAAAGCATGCGAAACAAATGAGTTATATTCAAATCCAAGCGAAACATATGATTTATCTTCAAATCTATGAGAATTAGGAGGGTAGTAATCGAATCCATGCGAAGCAAATGGTTTAGCTTCAAATACTTGTGATATACATGATTTAGCTTCAACAGCATGCGAAACAAACAACTTAGTTTCAAATCCATGCGAAACACATGATTTAGCTTCAAATCAATGCGAAGTAGGAGGCTTATCTTCGATCCCATGCGATACAAATGGTTTAGCTTCAAATACTTGTGATATACATGATTTAGCTTCAACAGCATGCGAAACGAACGAGTTAGCTTCAAATCCATGCGAAACACATGATTTAGCTTCAAATCAATGCGATACAAATGGTTTAGCTTCAAATACTTGTGATATACATGATTTAGCTTCAACAGCATGCGAAACAAACGAGTTAGCTTCAAATCCATGCGAAACACATGATTTAGCATCAAATCAATGCGAAGTAGAAGGCTGATCTTCGAATCCATGCGAAGCAAATGGTTTAGCTTCAAATACTTGTGATATACATGATTTAGCTTCAACAGCATGCGAAACAAATGAGTTATATTCAAATCCAAGCGAAGCAAATGATTATCTTCAAATCAATGCGAAGTGGAAGGCTTATCTTCGAATCCATGCGAAACGAATAGTTTAGCTTCAAATACTTGTGATATACATGATTCAGCTTCAACTGCATGCGAAACAAACGAGTTAGCTTCAAATCCATGCGAAACACATGATTTAGATTAAAATCAATGCTAAGTAGAAGGCTGATCTTCGAATACATGCGTAACAAATGGTTTAGCTTCAAATACTTGTGATATACATGATTTAGCTTCAACACCATGCGAAACAATCCAGTTATCTTCAAATCCATGCGAAACACACGATTTAGCTTCAAATCAATGCGAATTAGAAGGGTCGTCTTGGAATCCATGCGAAACGTATGATAAAGCTCCAAATACTTGTGATATACATGATTTAGCTTCAACAGCATGCGAAAAATACGAGTTAGCTTCAAAACCAAGCGAAACACATGATTTAGCCTCAAATCAATGCGAAGTAGAAGGCTTAGCTTTTGAATAAATGCGAACAAATGGTTTAGCTTCAAATACTTGTGATATATATGT